>NC_057803.1:59850834-60087528 GCF_018294505.1 Triticum aestivum | reverse complement strand
ACCACTCCGGTGCTTGATGATGAAGAATTTGTGGCCCAGACAACTCCATCTCCACAAGCGTCGCCAGCATTTCGCAGGCTTCAGAAAGGACCAAGGCCACAAGTCACTCTTTCGAGTGTTCCAGAAGGAGAAGAGCACCACCACTCAGTCTAATGACAAGTGTTTCCTGAAGCCTCTCCAACTGCGAACATCTCAGAGTCTGAAGCCAATACTGCTGAAGACATTCCGGCTGCATCAGCCAATGAACAAGAAGAACCAAGAGAAGAAGAAGAACGTGTTGCTACACCCTCGTCCAACCCTAAAGTTGTTCTCGAGGAGAACGTGTCCGACCCTCCAACTACTCAAGTGGAGGCTGACAATACTGAGGCGGCCACAAACAACTCAACTGAAGCCAATGACATTGTCATGGCTGAAGCTAATGTGGCGCCTGAAGCTAATGTGGTGCCAGAAGTGAATGCACCTGAAGCCAATGTTGCACCTGATGCAAATCTGCAGCCTGAAGTTAATGCCACTGCCACTGCTCTTGTACCGCCTCCAAGGCCACACACCATCGAGCAAGCATTTGATCGTGGTCAGTTGGTTACTGTCAGATGGCCCATTCTGGTTCCTCCACCTACTGTTGGTCCGCAATTTGACTATCATGTAGAGCACAGGCCTCAGGTCCAGAAGCCAAAGCCAAGGCTACCAAGGTTTCCAGGTACTGCAACTTCACCAAGATCTTTCAATGCAAATGGCTTCATTGCACACAACACTTTCTTTGATAGTGTCAAGAACCCCTACTCCAAGCCAAGAATTTCATCTGATCTGTTCTGGAGCTATCAGCAGTGCAGTTATTATTCCTGTGTTCTCTATGATCAAGGGCGCATCTTTCCCCATATGCGTCTAGACAGTGAAGCTATTGCTGGACTGCCCTGCTTAGAAGAAGCTCTTGACTGTTTCCGTGATGCTGGTCTCCTGAACTTTGTGACTGATAAAGAGCATTAGAATGAAGAGCTTATGCTACAATTCTATGCTACCCTCCACATTCGAGGCTACAACAGGGATCCGAAGACTTGGATCCTTGAGTGGATGACAGGCAATACACAACACGAAGCCAAAGCTCTAGATATCATTGAGCTCACAGGCCTGCCCACTCCAGGTGAACTCTTCGAACCTGGTTGTCAGCTTCACCGCAATGCCTTGGAGAGCATTTTTCACAAGCCAGATCCCAACATGAGCCAAATGCTGAGCATGATGAAGCCTCTGCCACGTGACGCTGAATACCCAAGAGAATTCTTTGTTGAAGACCTAGAGTATCTGCCCCGAACGATCTATCATATCATAAGGCGAACTCTATGGCCCATCAAGGGACATTCTTCTGCAGCGAAGCTTGAAGGAGTGATGAAGACATTGGTCTTTTATATCTTCAATGGCATCATCTTCAATGCTCAAGACTTCTTTATTAGGCAATTGGCTGCATCTGGCTCTGACCTCTTTGGTCTGAAATTCTATGCTCCATGGGTTATGCGCCTTATCAAGCTTCATTCAGCTGTCTACTATCAGCCTTCTACACGCAACCATCTGATATTTTTGCTAGAGGTTGATATGTTAGTTGAAGCCATATACCTCGAGCCTGCCAAGGAGCCAATTTATCTTCACAATGTTGATCACCAAAGCTTCACCCAGCCCATTGAAGGAGTTCAGGCCATCACTCGTGTTTATCCTTTGGCTGGCAATACACGTGCACCTCACCGTGCCCATACTGAAGCCACTGAAAGCACTATTGCTCAAAGGCCTCGGAAGCGAGCTCGTGTTCTCAATGACCGAGAGCTTCTCGTCGCCTTGCATCAGAAACGGGATAAGCATCACGAGTGGCTCAAGCGTCAAATGCAAAGCCTCTTGGTGGATGTCAATCGCATTCACAACCTTGCCATCAAGAATGCCTTTGTCACTCATGAAACATGTCAGAGGTCGTGGAAGAGTTTGACATTGCTCAGTGCTGAAGCTGGTCTTCAAGATGATGACTTCACCGGAAGATTCAAGTTTGACTCAACTCCTCCAAGGAATGTTGTCTTGCGTCAGACTCCCTCACTTGAAGACTCTGATTATTCCTCCTCAGCTGCAACTGTTAATGCCAGAGTCATTGATGACCAAGATGATGATACTTCACCACCTCCAACTTCGGCGCGTATCGACACTGCACCAAGTTCTTCTACACCACCAAACCTCAACGATGACCCTGCTACTTCACCACCTACTCCTCATGGGAACGACTAGAAGCTCTATGTCTTCAAACCTTTTTGGTCCTTACCGACAAAAGGGGAGAAGCATATGAGTTGATAGTCTTCAAGCGGGTCCCTATGGGTGGTTGCTATACTTTTTGCCAAGTGTTTACAACTCTCGCTTTTGATACATTTGGGTTCTTTGAGTTGTAACACTTAAACTTGATGGTCCTCTACTATTTTTTCTGTCATCTATGTGATGCGACGATAAATTCCGCATGTGCGATGATAAATCCCGCACGAAGTCATATTACAGACGTCCATTTTTCATTATGCATGTCATTATCTTTGTTATATCTTATCATGCATGATGAATTGCCTTCATAAGTTGAAGAGGATCTCCACAAGTACAACTTGCCATGTGCATTTGCATTCCAAAAGCAAAATACATATATGCACATCTTCAGGGGGAGCCTTTTGCTACTTATGAAGACAATATCTTAATCCTTTACAATCTCACACACTTTTATCCCCGTTGAGATCTTCAACCAGTTTGTCATCAATCACCAAAAAGGCGGAGATTGTAAGTGCATCTAGTGCCACCCCTATTTGGTTTCGAGTATTGACGACAAACCTGGTTGAGGGACTAATGTGTTTGTGAGAATTGCAGGATAACACAGGTAGTAGTCCCTCATTGATTCGGTTTACCTACTGGAGATGACCCCTAAAAATGTGTGAAGACATTGAAGATAATGGTGGTATGTGAAGATATTCACATTGAAGACTATGACATGAGAAGACATCGCATGAAGTCTTTGGAGCGCGAAGACATAGTTGTTTCGTAGTTTCATTTTCTTCTTTGATTGAGTCTTAGGAACCACCGTATTGTTAAGTGGGGTCCAAGTGAACAAAGTCAGAGCGTCTAAAGTTATGCTCAACTAAATCCTATGTCTTCGAGCAAAGACAATGAGAGAAAATCTTATCCAGAGCTGGATAAGTCAGCTTTACTCGTAGCCCAAGTCAAGCTGCCGCGTGTGTTTGAAATCTGACTGTTGGAACACGTGTCAGTTCCTTAGTGACCCAGGGTCATTTCAGACAAATCAAGTCGGGTTGCCTCCTGGCTATAAATAGCCCACCCCCCTACACCATAAATTGGTGGCTGCTCAGAGTTAGTGCACGGCTTTTGTCGTTTGAGAGCAACTCACCTCCGAAGCTTTTGAGAGAGAGAAATCCTTGCGAGGACAAAGCCCAAAACACCCGGAGCCAAAGAGTGTTAGGCATCACTAAAGTCTTACTATCCGCATGACCTGAAGACTTGTTACACTTGAGGACTGTGAATCCTCCAGCTGGTTAGGCATCGCGTTCTGAGCATCCAAGAGTCATTGTGGATCGCCGGTGAACGAAGTCTATGAAGGTTTGGAAGTCTACCTTGAAGACTTACCTGAGTGACTGGGCGAGGACTAGGTGTCCTTAGCTCAAGGGGAATAAGGTGAAGACACGGTCTTCTGAGTTAAATCTCAGCCTTCCTAACCAGACATACAGTTGTCACAGCAACTGGAACTGATCCAACAAATCGTTGTCCTCACCAAGCGACTGGTTCTATCTTCTCCCTCTCTTTATTTACAGTTTGTCTTCGTGAAGTCATTGCCTGCCTGTGTTACCTGTTTGACTTCATTGTGTGACTTCTATTGTTGTTTGGCTTCATACTATCTTCCATCCTGATCATCACTACCTAGCTACTGTTAGTCTTCATGCTTTCACTTCATTGAATACTTGACTATGGCTTGCCTAGTGTAGTCTACCTTCCGCTGCATGTCAATAGGTTCATTTATACTGTTTGTCTTCGAAACTCCCATGTTTTGAAGACGTTCATTAAAATCGCCTATTCACACACACCCCCTCTAGTCGATAACTAGTACTTTCAATTTCTCTACATTTTAAAAATTTAATGTTATACATTTTACCCACTCGGTACCCATTGGGTATAGGATACCCGATGTGTATGGGCACATGTGTTAATTTATACCCGTTGGTATTGAAGTGGGTAGGTATAGAAAGTTTTTGTGGGTATGGGTTTGGGCAGAAGGAGGTTGTACCCACCCATACCCTACCCATTGCCATCCCTACGTGGGTTATATGGTGACGCAGGGCGCCCTGGCTCGAGGGTATGACCCCGATCTGGACTACGATGGTGTGGCGGCCGGCCGGCGTCCTAATGGCGGCTGTGGTGACAAGGTTGGCGATGGCGATGGTTGTGGCGCGGCGGCGCGGGCTGCGGGCACGGCGGCCTGCCCTGTTCGGGCGGCGGCGGCGGTGCGCCATCTGCGTTTGGATCGGTGGTGGCAGCATGGAGGGCCTGGTGGTTGCGTCGGAGGCGCCTCCGGTTAGATCTGTCCTGACCGGTGTAGTCGACGGTGGTGGTCATCTCTTCCGTCAGAGGTGGTCGGCATGCGGCTAGGTGGTCGGATCTTGAGATTTGTCATCTAGTCTCGGCTATGAGTCGGGAAGACATAGCTGCCGGTGAAAACCGAGCCGTTGGCGGGTGATGGCGGTGTTTTGTGCCGTTACCTTGATGAAGGCATCGTCATGGAACTGTTGTTGACCCATTCGTGCTACTTCGGGGGAAACCCTAGGATCTGGTCTTCCAGATCGGACACTGACGGTACAATGGTGTCGTTTCCCTCTTGGGAGCATCATTTGTGGAGTAGCGCTGGAAGACAGAGGCATGAGGTGGAGCGGCTTCCACTTGCATGGACCTTCGGTGGAGGTGTCAAGTCATGCATGGCCAACAGGTGCTACGCTGAGTCATGCCTGGTTGGCAGGTGCTACGCACGACATATCTTCTATATTCGCGTCTGGACGAGCGAGCGAGGGCGGTGGCACCGTTGGGCGACATGGTGGCGTCGATGAATGTCCAAACTGGCAAGGATGATGTGGATCTCTCTCCTGAAGATGGGTTAGTGGTTCGACGATGATGGCGGCTTCTAAAACATGTGCAGGTGGTGTGCGCTTTAGGTAGGATGCACCGGTTGTTGGTCCCGATACGCTGTGGATGGATCAGTGACGACACCGGTTTTAGATATAAGGAGTGAGAGCACTCCACATTATCGAGTTTGTAGGTGTGAGTGGTGGCTTTAGATGGATTGATGTATGTTTTTGTCAGACTAATTAATAAAGATGGTTGCAAGCATCGTTTGATGCAGAAGCCGAGGGTTTAACCACCTTTTCGGAAAAACAACAAAAAGATATTAGGGAAACAATCTCAAATGGCAAAGTGATTCATCACTACTATTGGAGGCGGCCAATGGAGATGGTTTTCACCAGAAAGTACAGCCCCATCTAGTAACCGACTGCAGGCGGATTTTCCTTCTTCAAAATCAAACTCAAGCTGGTTGGTTACTAAAAGAAAACTGTTTTTTCTAAGAATTCCTTGAGACGAGTTCGAAAATGGAACCCCCTCCGAGGGGCCTAGGGATATGTTGACACTCAAAAGTGGCACAAGGAACAAAATAGGCAGCGCAAAGTGTGGCTTGAGCCTATTGGCAGATGGAGACAAAGTTATTAGGACATTAAAACCTAACCTACGCACAGCCCTCTCACGACCTAGCGGTTTCTGGCAGTCCATTTGCTTGATCTAGCCAATCTAGACCGTTAGATGTGTTGTCAATGAGGTCTTTCACCATAGTTTTTTCTCCCTGGGCCGGTTCTCCAAAGGGCTGCTACTCTGAAAAAAAGCAAAGATCTTTGGTTACATGGGCCTTTTATCCGGGCCCATTTGTCTATAGTCCACACAAGATACACCCGACAGCCATCCAACACTCGCGCCGGTCCATCTAAAAACAAACTCACGTCGGTCGATACAACCGACGATGCTCGCAAATCCATGTTGGATGTCGACTTCACTCGAGATATGTCGTGGATTTCGAAAACGATGGACTTCCTGCCCTTCTCCTTCGGCGGCGACGTAGCGGTGGCGCGGGTGTCAACTCATCCTTGGAAGATCCTTTCAACGGTTGCGGATGCCTCCACATCTTTTCTACTTCCATTGCCTTCGTCCCATGTATACCATAGTTGCCACTGTTGAGTGATAACCCACAAGTATAGGGGATCGCAACAGTTTTCGAGGGTAGAGTATTCAACCCAAATTTATTGATTCGACACAAGGGGAGCCAAAGAATATTCTCAAGTATTAGCAGCTGAGTTGTCAATTCAACCACACCTGGAAACTTAATATCTGCAGCAAAGTGTTTAGTAGCAAAGTAATATGATAGTAGTGGTAACGATAGCAAAAGTAATATTTTTGGGTTTTATAGTGATTGTAACAGTAGCAACGGAAAAGTAAATAAGCGAAGAAAAACATATGAAAAGCTCGTAGGCAATGGATCGGTGATGGAGAATTATGTCGGATGTGATCGAGCATGCAACAGTTATAACATAGGGGACACAGAACTAGCTCCAGATCATCAATGTAATGTAGGCATGTATTCCGAATATAGTCATACGTGCTTATGGAAAAGAACTTGCATGCCATCTTTTGTCCTACCCTCCCGTGGCAGCGGGGTCCTATTGGAAACTAAGGGATATTAAGGCCTCCTTTTAATAGAGTACCGGACCAAAGCATTAACACATAATGAATACATGAACTCCTCAAACTACGGTCATCACCGGTAATGGTCCCGATTATTGTCACTTCGGGGTTAACGGATCATAACACATAATAGGTGACTATAGACTTGCAAGATAGGAACAAGAACTCACATATATTCATGAAAACATAATAGGTTCAGATCTGAAATCATGGCACTCGGGCCCTAGTGACAAGCATTAAGCATAGCAAAGTCATAGCAACATCAATCTCAGAACATAGTGGATACTAGGGATCAAACCCTAACAAAACTAACTTGGTTACATGATAAATCTCATCCAACCCATCACCGTCCAACAAGCCTACGATGGAATTACTCACGCACGACGGTGAGTATCATGAAATTGGTGATGAAGGAAGGTTGATGATGACGATGGCGACGGATTCCCCTCTCGGGAGCCCCGAATGGACTCCAGATCAGCCCTCCCGAGAGAGTTTAGGGCTTGGCGGCGGCTCCGTATCGTAAAACGTGATTGATCCTTCTCTCTGATTTTTTTCCCCAAACACGAATATATGGAGTTGGAGTTGAGGTCGGTGGAGCGTCAGGGGGCCCATGAGGCAGGGGGCGCACCCAGGGGGTAGGCGCGCCCCTCACCCTCGTGGAGAGGGTGTGGACCCCCTGACGTGGATTCTTCCAGTATATTTTATATATTCCAAAAATAATCTCCATTGATCTTCAGGTCATTCCAAGAACTTTTATTTCTGCACAAAAATAACACCATGACAATTCCGCTGAAAATAGTGTCAGTCCGGGTTAGTTCCATTCAAATCATGCAAGTTAGAGTCCAAAACAACGACAAAAGTGTTTGGAAAAGTAGATACGACGGAGACGTATCAACTCCCCCAAGCTTAAACCTTTGCTTGTCCTCAAGCAATTCAGTTGATAAACTGAAAGTGACAAAGAAAAACTTTTACAAACTCTGTTTGCTCTTGTTGTTGTAAATATGTAAAGCCAGCATTCAAGTTTTCAGCAAAGATTATGAACTAACCATATTCACAATAACATTTAGGTCTCATGTTTACTCATATCAATGGCATGATCAACTACCGAGCAATAATAATAAATCTCGGATGACAACACTTTCTCAAAACAATCATAATATGATATAATAAGATGGTATCTCGCTAGCCCTTTATAACACCACGAAACATAAATGTAGATCACCTTTAAAGATCAAGGACTGACTAGACATTGTAATTCATGGTAAAAGAGATCCAATCAAGTCATACTCAATGTAAACTAACAGTAATGGATGCAAATGACAGCGGTGCTCTCCAACTGGTGCTTTTTAATAAGAGGACGATGACTCAACATAAAAGTAAATGGATAGGCCCTTCGCAGAGGGAAGCAGGGATTTGTAGAGGTGCTAGAGCTCGGTTTTGAAATAGATATGAATAATATTTTGAGCAGTATACTTTCATTCTCAACATAACAACCGAGAGATCTCAATATCTTCCATGCTACACACATTATAGGCGGTTCCCAAGCAGAATGGTAAAGTTTATACTCCCCCACCACCAACAAGCATCAATCCATGGCTTGCCCGAAACAACAGGTGCCTCCAACTAACAACAATCCTGGGGGAGTTTTGTTTGCAATATTTTTTATTTGATTTGAGCATGGGACTAGGCATCCCGGTGACCAGCCATTTTCTCGTGAGTGAGGAGCGGAGTCCACTCCTCTTGAGAATAACCCGCCTAGCATGGAGGATACAGACAGCCCTAGTTGATACATGAGCTATTCGAGCATACAAAACAGAATGTTTATTTGAAGGTTTAGAGTTTGGCACATACAATTTTACTTGGAATGGCAGGTAGATACCGTATATAGGTAGGTATGGTGGACTCATATGGAATAACTTTGGAGTTTATGGAATTGGATGCACAAGCAGTATTCCCGCTTAGTACAAGTGAAGGCTAGAAAAAGACTGGGAAGCAACCAGCTAGAGAGCGACAACAGTCATGAACATGCATTAAAATTAATAAACACCGAATGCAAGCATGAGTAGGATATAATGCACCATGAACATAAATATCATAGAGGCTATGTTGATTTTGTTTCAACTACATGTGTGAACATGTGCCAAGTCAAGCCACTCGAATCGTTCAAAGGAGGATACCACCCCATCATACCACAACACAACCATTTAAATAGCATGTTGGCACGCAAGGCAAACCATTATAAACTCCTAGCTAATTAAGCATGGCATAAGCAACTATAATCTCTAATTGTCATTGCAAACATGTTTCATTCATAATAGGCTGAATCAGGAACGACGGACTAATCATATTTACAAAACAAGAGAGGTCGAGTTCATACCAGCTTTTCTCATCTCAATTAGTTCATCATATATCGTCATTATTTCCTTTCACTTGCACGACCGAATAGTGTGGATAATAATAATAGTGCACGTGCATTGGACTAAGCTGGAATCTGCAAGCATTCAATTCAAGAGAGAAGACAAGGTGATATGGGCTCTTTGTTAGATCACAATAATGCATATGAGAGCCACTCAACATTTTCATTGAGTTCTTCTCCTCTCGACCCCCAAAGGAAAGAAATAAAACAAAACTACTTACACGGGAAAGCTGAAGGAAATATGCCCTAGAGACAATAATAAAGTTATTATTATTTCTTATTTCATGATAAATGTTTATTATTCATGCTAGAATTGTATTAACCGGAAACATAATACATGTGTGAATACATAGACAAACAAAGTGTCACTAGTATGCCTCTACTTGACTAGCTCGTTGATCAAAGATGGTTATGTTTCCTAACCATAGACATGAGTTGTCATTTGATAAACGGGATCACATCATTAGGAGAATGATGTGATTGACTTGACCCATTTCGTTACTTAGCACGATGATCGTTTAGTTTGTTGCTACTGCTTTCTTCATGACTTATACATGTTCCTTTGACTATGAGATTATGCAATTCCCGATTACCGGAGGAACACTTTGTGTGCTACCAAACGTCACAACATAACTGGGTGATTATAAAGGTGCTCTACAGGTGTCTCCGATGGTATTTGTTGAGTTGGCATGGATCAAGATTAGGATTTGTCACTCCGATTGTCGGAGAGGTATCTCTGGGCCCTCTCGGTAATGCACATCACTATAAGCCTTGCAAGCAATGTGACTAATGAGTTAGTTGTGGGATGATGCATTATGGAACGAGTAAAGAGACTTGCCGGTAACGAGATTGAACTATGTATTGAGATACCGACGATCGAATCTCGGGCAAGTAACATACCAATGACAAAGGGAACAACGTATGTTGTTATGCGGTTTGACCGATAAAGATCTTCGTAGAATATGTAGGAACCAATATGAGCATCCAGGTTCCGCTATTGGTTATTGATCGGAGACGTGTCTCGGTCATGTCTACATATTTCTCGAACCCGTAGGGTTCGCACGCTTAACGTTCGGTGACGATCGATATTATGAGTTTATGTGATTTGATGTACCTAAGGTAGTTTGGAGTCCCGGATGAGATCGGGGACATGACGAAGAGTCTCGAAATGGTCAAGACATAAAGATCGATATATTGGATGACTATATTCGGACATTGGAAAGGTTCCGAGTGATTCGGGTATTTTTCGGAGTACCAGAGAGTTACGGGAATACGGGGAAGAAGTATTGGGACTCATGGGCCAAGTGGTGGAAGAGAGGAGGCAGGGCGCGCTGCCCCCTAGCTCAAACCGAATTGGACTAGGGGGCCGGGCCCCCTTTCCTCCTTTCCTCCCTCTCCTTCCTTCTCCCCCCCTTCTTTTCCTCCTCCTAGTAGGAGTAGGAAAGAGGAGTCCTACTCCTACTAGGAGGACTCCTCCTCCTGGCGCACCCTAGGAGGGCCGGCCGGCGTCCCCCTTGCTCCTTTATATATGGGGGTAGGGGGCACCCTAGGACACACAAGTTGATCATTGATCCCTTAGCTGTGTGCGGTGCCCCCCTCCACCATAATCCACCTCGATCATATCGTAGCGGTGCTTAGGCAAAGCCCTGCGTCGGTAGCAACATCATCACCGTCATCACGCCATCGTGCTGACGGAACTCTCCCATGAAGCTCTGCTGGATCGGAGTTCGTGGGACATCATCGAGCTGAACGTGTGCTGAACTCGGAGGTGCTGTGCGTTTGGTACTTGGATCGGACGGATCGTGAAGACGTGATATGTTGGATAATTTTTTATTGCTCCATGTTATATTATCTACCGTTTTAGACATTATTGGGCCTTATTTTCCACTTTTATATTATTTTTGGGACTAACCTATTAACCGGAGGCCCAGCCCAGAATTGTTGTTTTTTGCCTGTTTTAGGGTTTCGAAGAAAAGGAATATCAAACGAAGTCCAAACGAAATGAAACCTTCGGAAACGTGATTTTCTCATCAGATAAGATCCATGAGACTTGGACCCTCCGTCAAGAAAGCCACGAGGTGCTCATGACGGTAGGGGCGCCCCCCCCTAGGGCGCGCCCCCTGCCTCGTGGGCCCCTCGAAGTTCCACCGACATACTTCTTCCTCCTATATATATCCACGTACCCCCAAACGATCGGGGATGGAGCCAAAAACCTAATTCCACCGCCGCAACTTTCTGTATCCATGAGATCCCATCTTGGGGCCTGTTCCGGAGCTCCGTCGGAGGAGGCATCGATCACGAAGGGCTTCTACATCATCATCCAAGCCCCTCTGATGAAGTGTGAGTAGTTTACTTTAGACCTACGGGTCCATAGCTAGTAGCTAGATGGCTTCTTCTCTCTTTTTGGATCTCAATACAATGTTCTCCCCCTCTCTCGTGGAGATCTATTCGATGTAATCTTCTTTTTACGGTGTGTTTGTTGAGACCGATGAATTGTGGGTTTATGATCAAGTCTATGTATGAATAATATTTGAATCTTCTCTGAATTCTTTTATGTATGATTGGTTATCTTTGCAAGTCTCTTTGAATTATCAATTTGGTTTGGCCTATTAGATTGGTTGTTCTTGCCATGGGAGAAGTGCTTAGCTTTGGGTTCAATCTTGCGGTGTCCTTTCCCAGTGACAGAAGGGGCAGCAAGGCACATATTGTATTGTTGCCATCAAGGATAACAAGATGGGATTTTTATCATATTGCATGAAACTATCCCTCTACATCATGTCATCTTGCTTAAGGCGTTACTCTGTTTTTAACTTAATACTCTAGATGCATGCTGGATAGCGGTCGATGAGTGGAGTAATAGTAGTAGATGCAGAATCGTTTCGGTCTACTTGTCTCGGGTGTGATGCCTATATACATGATCATACCTAGATATTCTCATAACTATGCTCAATTCTGTCAATTGCTCAACAGTAATTTGTTCACCCACCGTAGAATACTTATGCTCTTGAGAGAAGCCACTAGTGAAACCTATGGCCCCCGGGTCTCTTTTTCATCATATCAATCTCCATCACTTTACTATTTCTTTGCTTTTACTTTATTTACTTTGCATCTCTATACCAAAATACCAAAAAAATATTTATCATCTCTATCAGATCTCACTTTCGTAAGTGACCGTGAAGGGATTGACAACCCCTAAGCACGTTGGTTGCGTTGAGCTATTGTTTTTGTGTAGGTACGAGGGACTCGAGCGTAGCCTCCTACTGGATTGATACCTTGGTTCTCAAAAACTGAGGGAAATACTTACGCTACTTTCCTGCATCATCTCTTTCTCTTCGGGGAAATCCAACGCAGTGCTCAAGAGGTAGCAAGAAGAATTTCTGGCGCCGTTGCTGGGGAGTTTGCGCAAAAGTCAACATACCAAGTACCCATCATAATCCCTATCTCCCGCATTACATTATTTGCCATTTGCCTCTCGTTTTCCTCCCCCCACTTCACCCTTGCCGTTTTATTCGCCCTCTCTCTCTCTATCCTCCCTCTCTATTTGCCTCTTTTTCCCGTTTGCTCTTGTTTGCTCGTGTGTTGGATTGCTTGTTTGTCGCGATGGCTCAAGATAATACTAAATTGTGTGACTTCACCAATACCAACAATAATGATTTCCTTAGCACTCCGATTGCTCCTCTTACCGATGCTGAATCTTGTGAAATTAATACTGCTTTGTTGAATCTTGTCATGAAAGATCTGTTCTCCGGCCTTCCTAGTGAAGATGTCGCTACACATCTTAATAGCTTCGTTGATTTGTGTGACATGCAAAAGAAAAAAGATGTCGATAATGATATTGTTAAATCGAAGCTATTTCCTTTTTCGCTTAGAGATCGTGCTAAAGCTTGGTTTTCATCTTTGCCTAAAAATAGTATTGATTCATGGAACAAGTGCAAAGATGCTTTTATCTCTAAGTATTTTCCTCCCGCTAAGATCATCTCTCTTAGAAACGATATTATGAATTTTAAACAACTTGATCATGAACATGTTGCACAAGCTTGGGAGAGAATGAAATTAATGATATGTAATTGCCCTACTCATGGTTTGAATTTGTGGATGATTATACAAATTTTTATGCCGGATTGAATTTTGCTTCTAGAAATCTTTTAGATTCGGCCGCGGGAGGCACTTTTATGGAAATCACTTTAGGAGAAGCTACTAAACTCCTAGATAATATTATGGTTAATTATTCTCAATGGCATACTGAAAGATCTACTAAAAAGGTGCATGCGATAGAAGAAATTAATGTTTTGAGTGGAATGATGGATAAACTTATGAAATTATTTGCTAATAAGAGTGTTTCTTCTGATCCTAATGATGTGCCCTTGTCTACTTTGATTGAGAATAAAAATGAATCTATGGATGTGAATTTTGTTGGTAGGAACAATTTTGGTAACAACGCGTATAGAGGAAATTTCAATCCTAGGCCTTACCCTAGTAATCCCTCTAATAATTATGGTAATTCCTACAACAATTCTTATGGAAATTATAATAAGATGCCCTCTGATTTTGAATCTAATATTAAAGAATTTATTTCTTCGCAAAAGAATTTTAATGCTATGATTGAAGAAAAAATACTTAAGATTGATGATTTGGCTAGAAACTTTGATAGAATTGCTCTTGATGTTGATTCTTTGAAACTTAGATCTATTCCACCTAAGCATGATATCAATGAGTCTCTCAAAGCCATGAGAATTTCCATTGACGAGTGCAAAGAAAGAACCGCTAGGATGCGTGCTAAGAAAGATGCCTTTATAAAAGCGTGTTCTTCTAGTTCCTATGAAAATAATGATGAAGATCTAAAAGTTATTGATGTGTCCCCTATTAAATCTTTGTTTTGCAATATGAATCTTGATAATGATGGGACTGAATATGATCCACCTTTACCTAGAAGGCGTTCTAAGAATTCGGAATTTGTTGATCTTGATGCTAAATTTGATAAAAGTGGGATTGAAGAAATTAAAACCCTAGATGTTGCTAAACCCACTATTATGGATTTCAAGGAATTTAACTATGAAAATTGCTCTTTGATTGATTGTATTTCCTTGTTGCAATCCGTGCTAAAATCTCCTCACGCTTATAGTCAAAATAAAGCGTTTACTAAACATATCGTTGATGCCTTGATGCAATCTTATGAAGAAAAACTTGAATTGGAAGTTTCTATCCCTAGAAAACTTTATGATGAGTGGGAACCAACTATTAAAATTAAAATTAAAAATTATGAGTTTTATGCTTTGTGTGATTTGGGTGCTAGTGTCTCTACTATTCCCAAAACTTTGTGTGATTTACTAGATTTCCGTGATTTTGATGATTGCTCTCTAAACTTGCATCTTGCGGATTCCACTATTAAGAAACCTATGGGAAGAATTAATGATGTTCTTATTGTTGCTAATAGGAATTATGTGCCCGTAGATTTTATCGTTCTTGATATAGATTGCAATCCTTCTTGCCCTATTATTCTTGGTAGACCTTTCCTTAGAACGGTTGGTGCAATTATTGATATGAAGGAAGGGAATATTAGATTTCAATTTCCATTAAAAAAGGGCATGGAACACTTCCCTAGAAAGAAAATAAAATTACCATATGAATCTATCTTGAGAGCCACTTATGGATTGCCTACCAAAGATGGCAATACCTAGATCTATTCTTGCTTGTTATGCCTAGCTAGGGGCGTTAAACGATAGCGCTTGTTGGGAGGCAACCCAATTTTATTTTTATTCCTTGCTTTTTGCTCCTGTTTAGTAATAAATAAATTATCTAGCCTCTGTTTTGGTTGTGTTTTTTGTGTTTAATTAGTGTTTGTGCCAAGTAGAACCGTTGGGAAGACTTGGGGAAAGTCTTGTTGAACTTGCTGTAAAAAACAGAAACTTTTGCGCTCACGAGAACTGCTGTCATTTTTATTTGGAAAGTGATATTTAGTTAATTATTTTTGCAGATGATTAATACATAAATTCCTCACGTCCAGAAATTTATTTTAGAATTTTTGGGGTTCCAGATCTTACGCTAGCTACAGATTACTACAGACTGTTCTGTTTTTGACAGATTCTGTTTTTCGTGTGTTGTTTGCTTATTTTGATGAATCTATGGCTAGTAAAATAGTTTATAATCCATAGAGAAGTTGGAATACAGTAGGTTTAACACCCATATAAATAAAGAATGAGTTCATTACAGTACCTTGAAGTGGTCTTTTGTTTTCTTTCGCTAACGGAGCTCACGAGTTTTCTACCTTAAGTTTTGTGTTGTGAAGTTTTCAGGTTTTGGGTAAAGATTTGATGGATTATGGAACAAGGAGTGGCAAGAGACTAAGCTTGGGGATGCCCATGTCACCCCCAAGATAATCTAAGTACACCTAAAAGCCAAAGCTTGGGGATGCCCCGGAAGGCATCCCCGCTTTCGTCTACTTCTATCGGTAACTTTACTTGGAGCTATATTTTTATTCACCACATGATATGTGTTTTGCTTGGAGCATCTTTTATGATTTGAGTCTTTGCTTATTAGTTTACCACAATCATCCTTGCTGTACACACCTTTTGAGAGAGCCATACATGATTTGGAATTTTATAGAATACTCTATGTACTTCACTTATATCTTTTGAGCTTTATAGTTTTGCTCTAGTGCTTCACTTATATCTCTTAGAGCACGGTGGTGGATTTGTTTTATAGAAACTATTGATCTCTCATGCTTCACTTAGATTATTTTGAGAGTCTTAATAGCATGGTAATTTGCTTAAAATCCTAATATGCTTGGTATGCAAGATTAATAATAAAACTTTCGTATGAGTGTGTTGAATACTAAGAAGAAATTGATGCTTGATAATTGTTTTGAGATATGAGGATGGTGATATTAGAGTCATGCTAGTTGAGTAGTTGTGAATTTGAGAAATGCTTGTGTTAAAGTTTGTGATTCCCGTAGCATGCACGTATGGTGAACCGTTATGTGATGAAGTCGGAGCATGATTTATTTATTGATTGTCTTCCTTATGAGTGGCGGTCGGGGACGAGCGATGGTCTTTTCCTACCAATCTATCCCCCTAGGAGCATGCGCGTAATACTTTGCTTTGATAACTTCTAGATTTTTGCAATAAGTATATGAGTTCTTTATGACTAATGTTGAGTCCATGGATTATACGCACTTTCCTTCCTTCCACCATTGCTAGCCTCTCTAATACCGCGCACTTTTCGCCGGTATCATACACCCACCAAATACCTTCCTCAAAACAGCCACCATACCTACCTATCATGGCATTTCCATAGCCATTCCGAGATATATTGCCATGCAACTTTCCACCGTTCCGTTCATTATGACACGCTCCATCATTGTCATATTGCTAGCATGATCATGTAGTTGACATCGTATTTGTGGCAAAGCCACCGTTCATAATTCTTTCATACATGTCACTCTTGATTCATTGCACATCCCGGTACACCGCCGGAGGCATTCATATAGAGTCATATTTTGTTCTAAGAATCGAGTTGTAATTCATGAGTTGTAAGTAAATAAAAGTGTGATGATCATCATTATTAGAGCATTGTCCCAGTGAGGAAAGGATGATGGAGACTATGATTCCCCCACAAGTCGGGATGAGACTCCGGACGAAAAAAAAGAGGCCATAAAAAAGGAGAAAGGCCCAAATAAAAAAATGAGAGAAAAAGAGAGAAGGGACAATGTTACTATCCTTTTACCACACTTGTGCTTCAAAGTAGCACCATGATCTTCATGATAGAGAGTCTCTCATTATGTCACTTTCATATACTAGTGGGAATTTTTCATTATAGAACTTGGCTTGTATATTCCAATGATGGGCTTCCTCAAAATGCCCTAGGTCTTCGTGAGCAAGCGAGTTGGATGCACACCCACTTAGTTTCTTTTGAGCTTTCATATACTTATAGCTCTAGTGCATCCGTTGCATGGCAATCCCTACTCACTCACATTGATATCTATTGATGGGCATCTCCATAGCCCGTTGATACGCCTAGTTGATGTGAGACTATCTTCTCCCTTTTTGTCTTCTCCACAACCACCATTCTATTCCACCTATAGTGCTATATCCATGGCTCACGCTCATGTATTGCGTGAAGATCGAAAAAGTTTTGAAAATGTCAAAAGTATGAAACAATTGCTTGGCTTGTCATCGGGGTTGTGCATGATTTAAATACTTTGTGTGGTGAAGATAGAGCATAGCCAGACTATATGATTTTGTAGGGATAGCTTTCTTTGGCCATGATATTTTGAGAAGACATAATTGCTTTGTTAGTATGCTTGAAGTATTATTATTTTTATATCAATATGAACTTTTGTCTTGAATCTTTCGAATCTCAATATTCATACCACAATTAAGAAGATTTACATTGAAATTATGCCAAGTAGCACTCCGCATCAAAAATTCTGTTTTTATCATTTACCTACTCGAGGACGAGCAGGAATTAAGCTTGGGGATGCTTGATACGTCTCCAACGTATCTATAATTTTTTATTGCTCCATGCTATATTATCTACTGTTTTAGACATTATTGGGCCTTATTTTCCACTTTTATATTATTCTTGGGACTAACCTATTAACCGGAGGCCCAGCCCAGAATTGTTGTTTTTTGCCTGTTTTAGGGTTTCGAAGAAAAGGAATATCAAACGGAGTCCAAACGGAATGAAACCTTCGGAAACGTGATTTTCTCATCAGATAAGATCCAGGAGACTTGGACCCTCCGTCAAGAAAGCCACGAGGTGCTCACGAGGGTAGGGGCGCCCCCCCCCTAGGGCGCGCCCCCCTACCTCGTGGGCCCCTCGAAGCTCCACCGACGTACTTCTTCCTCATATATATATCCACATACCCCCAAACAATCGGGGGCGGAGCCAAAAACCTAATTCCACCGCCGCAACTTTCTGTATCCACGAGATCCCATCTTGGGGCCTGTTCCGGAGCTCCACCGGAGGAGGCATCGATCACGGAGGGCTTCTACATCATCATCCAAGCCCCTCCGATGAAGTGTGAGTAGTTTACTTTAGACCTACGGGTCCATAGCTAGTAGCTAGATGGCTTCTTCTCTCTTTTTGGATCTCAATACAATGTTCTCCCCCTCTCCCGTGGAGACCTATTCGATGTAATCTTCTTTTTGCGGTGTGTTTGTTGAGACCGATGAATTGTGGGTTTATGATCAAGTCTATCTATGAATAATATTTGAATCTTCTCTGAATTCTTTTATGTATGATTGGTTATCTTTGCAAGTCTCTTCGAATTATCAGTTTGGTTTGGCCTACTAGATTGGTTGTTCTTGCCATGGGAGAAGTGCTTAGCTTTGGGTTCAATCTTGCGGTGTCCTTTCCCAGTGACAGAAGGGGCAGCAAGGCACGTATTGTATTGTTGCCATCGAGGATAACAAGATGGGTTTTTTATCATATTGCATGAAACTATCCCTCTACATCATGTCATCTTGCTTAAGGCATTACTCTGTTTTTAACTTAATACTCTAGATGCATGCTGGATAGCGGTCGATGAGTGGAGTAATAGTAGTAGATGTAGAATCGTTTCGGTCTACTTGTCTCGGACGTGATGCCTATATACATGATCATACCTAGATATTCTCATAACTATGCTCAATTCTGTCAATTGCTCAACAGTAATTTGTTCACCCACCGTAGAATACTTATGCTCTTGAGAGAAGCCACTAGTGAAACCTATGGCCCCCAGGTCTCTTTTTCATCATATCAATTTCCATCACTTTACTATTGCTTTGCTTTTACTTTGCTTTTACTTTATTTACTTTGCATCTCTATACCAAAAATACCAAAAAATATGTTATTTATCATCTCTATCAGATCTCACTTTCGTAAGTGACCGTGAAGGGATTGACAACCCCTAAGCGCGTTGGTTGCGTTGAGCTATTGTTTTTGTGTAGGTACAAGGGACTCAAGCGTAGCCTCCTACTGGATTGATACCTTGGTTCTCAAAAACTGAGGGAAATACTTACGCTACTTTGCTGCATCATCCCTTCCTCTTCGGGGAAATCCAACGCAGTGCTCAAGAGGTAGCAAGACGTTCGACTACATCAACCACGTTCTCATAACGCATCCGCTTACGGCCTACGAGGGTACGTGGACGATACTCTTCCCTCTTGTTGCTATGCATCACCATGATCTTGCGTGTGCGTAGGACATTTTTTAAATTACTACGTTCCCCAACAAAAGCTCCCAACAAGCAAAAGAAGAACGAGAAATCTTTTTGGGTTTTCTTTTGATTACTACTACTATAGGCATGGAAAGTAAACTATCTAAAAGCTACAAGTAATTTTTTGGTTTTTCTTAAGGTTTTTCAAACGCACAAGAAGAAAGCTTAAAAAGAAAATAAACTAGCATGGATGATACAATGAAAAAGTATGAGCACCGACAACTGGCATGAGTGTGTGAACATGAATGTAATGTCGGTGAGAAATACATACTCCCCCAAGCTTAGGCTTTTGGCCTAAGTTGGTCTATGCCCATGGATCAAAGTTGTAGCTGGGGTCGTACTGAGATGCAGCGGCAATAGCCTGATGAGCTGCAGCTTGGAGGCGAGCTGCCTCCGCTCTCCTCTCGTACTCGGTCGCCTCCTCCCTGGTTATACCATATCTCCCTTTTGCCTGAAAGTCAAAGAAAGCAGGAGCAGGGAGAGCGACGTGATAGGTGCGCCGTCTGTCAAAGATTAGTTGGTACTGGAGGAACTGATTGTTCCTCTCAACAAACTGATGACGAACCATGGCATTATAATCTAAATAAGCAGGAGGCAACTCAATATCATCTCCACGTATGGGCATCTCAAGAAAATCAGCTAAACGGGTTGCATAAATTCCACCAAAGAAATCTCCATCAATACTATTATTGTGCAATCTACGTGCAACAATGGCCCCCAAGTTATATTGTCTATCTCCTAATACAGCACTCTTGAGAACACTAAGATCAGGAACACACATGTGACATGCCTCATCCTTACCATTTATGCATCTACCTATGAAGAGAGCAAAATAATGTATTGCAGGAAAATGAATGCTCCCTATGGTAGCTTGCGTGATTTCCCTAGATTCCCCCACAATTATACTAGCAAGAAAGTCTTTATATTCATATTTGCGAGGTTCACTAACATTACCCCACCGTGGGAGTTTACAAGTAGTGTTAAAATCTTCTAAGTCCATGGTATAAGATTTATCATAAAGATCAAATAGGACAGTTTGAGAATTACGTGATGATGTAAATTTAAACCTTCTCACAAATGAATCAGTCAAATAGAGGTATTGATGGCACTTATCTGCCACGAAGCTCTCAAGATCGGCGTTACGCACATATGCTTCAAATTCCTCCTTGATTCCTGCTCGAACCATGAAGTCCTCTGACGGCCATTCACAAGGCCGCACTTGAGCATCCCTTGGTAGTTCATTGCCCGGCTCGCGTATTGCGGTCCTGGGTCCTTGCTTCCTTGAGGAACCACCTTGGTACATTTTCCTAAACATATTTCTTCCTCTGAAAAAATTCTGAAATTTTTAGTAACTCAAAAATAAAAGTGAACCAAACTCAACAAAATTGATAGCAACTACTCCTACAAATGTCCAGAAGCCATATCATGCATTAAAACTACTTTTGACCACAAAAATTTGACATGCAAGCTCAAGAACAGGGTCACCTAAGCAGCAAAATTTTGCAATGAATAAATCACTAGAACAAAAACTAATTTGACCATTAGAGGAGTCACATACCGAAGAACAATCCCCCAAAGTGGTTTTTTGAGAGGAGCTTTCAGCAAGGAGATCGAAAATGGCAGCAATATGAGCAAGAACTCGGTTTTGAGCTGGCTAGTGATTTTTTTGGGAGGAAGGAGTGTGTGGTGGCTGTAATAAGTGGAGGGGACCCACGTGGGGTCCACGAGGCAGGGGGCGCGCCCAGGGGGTGGGCGCACCCTCCACCCTCGTGGGCACATGGTTGCTCCCCCTGCTGTGTTCTCAGTGCCAGATAAAGGGGGTACAAAAGGTTGTGTTTTCTAAATTCATCCATCTCATGCTCATCAAAAGGAATCCACTAACAAGGTTGATCGGGTCTTGTTAACAAACTCATTTCGAATAACATGAAACCAGAGAATTTTCGAATAACACTAGGTTACCTCAACGGGGATATGCACATCCCCAACAATAAGGATATCATATTTCTTCTTAACAATAGGAAGAGGAAATTCAAAACCTCCAATAGTAATTTTTGAAATTTTTCCAATAGAATTGATACTGTGGACTTGAGGTTGTTTCCTTGGAAAGTGTATTGTATGCTCATTACTATTAACATGAAAAGTGACATTGCCTTTGTTGCAATCAATAACAGCCCCTGCAGTATTCAAAAAGGGTCTTCCAAGAATAATAGACATACTATCATCCTCGGGAATATCAAGAATAACAAAGTCTGTTAAAATAGTAACATTTGCAACTACAACAGGCACATCCTCATAAATACCGACGGGTATAACAGTTGATTTATCATCCATTTACAAAGATATTTCAGTAGGTGTCAACTTATTCAAATCAAGTCTACGATATAAAGAGAGAGGCATAACACTAACACCGGCTCCAAGATCACATAAAGCAGCTTTAACATAGTTTCTTTTAATGGAGCATGGTATAGTTGGTACTCCGGGATCTCCTAGTTTCTTTGGTATTCCACCCTTTAAAGTGTAATTTGCAAGCATGGTGGAAAATTCAGCTTATGGTATCTTTCTTTTATTTGTAACAATTTTCTTCATATATTTAGCACAAGGGTTCATTTTAAGCATATCAGTCAAACGCATACTCAAAAAGATAGGTCTAATCATTTCAGCAAAGCGCTCAAAATACTCATCATCCTTTTTCTTGGATGGTTTAGGGGGAAAGGCATGGGTTTCTGAACCCATGGTTCTCTTTCTTTACCGTGCTTCCTAGCAACAAAGTCTCTCTTATCATAATGTTGATTCTTTGATTGTGGGTTATCAAGATCAATAGCAGGTTCAGTCTCTACATCATTATCATTGCTAGGTTGAGCATCAACATGAACATCACCATTAACATTATCACTAGGTTCATGTTCATTACCAGATTGTGTTTTAGCATCAGGAATAGAAATATCATTGGGATTCTCAGGTGTGCAAACAACAGGTTCACTAGAAGCATGCAAAGTCCTATCATTCTTCTTTTTCTTCCTCTTATAAGGACTAGGTGCATCAATATTAATTATCTAAGAATCCTGCTCAATTCTCTTAGGATGGCCCTCAGGATACAAAGGTTCCTGAGTCATTTTATCCTCTCTACTCATAACTATAACAACATTATCATTCTTATTATTATTTAATTCATTGAGCAAATCATTCTGAGCTTTAAGTACTTGTTCTACTTGAGTGGTAACCATAGAAGCATGTTTGATAATAAGTTTAAGTTCACCTTTAACTCTAGACATATAATCACTCAAGTGTTCAAGCATATCAACATCGTGTTTCAATTGTCTATCAACATAAGCATTGAAGTTTTCTTGTTTAACCATAAAGTCATCAAACTCATCCAAGCATTGGCTAGCAAACTTAGTAAATGGGATTTCGCATTTATCAAACCTATAGAGAGAATTTACCTTTACTACCTGTGTTGGGTTATCAAGACCATGTATTTCTTCAATAGGTGGTAAATTCTTAACATCCTCAGCTTTAATACCTTTTTATTTCATAGTTTTCTTTGCCTCTTGCATATCTTTGGGATTGAGAAATAGAATACCCCTTTTCTTCGGAGTTGGCTTAGGAGTTGGTTCAGGAAGTGTCCAATTATTTTCATTAGTCAACATATTATTCAGTAACAATTCGGCTTGATCAACAGTTCTTTCCCTGAAAATACAACCAACACGACTATTCAGGTAATCTCTGGAAGCATCGGTTAGTCCATTATAAAAGATATCAAGTATTTCATTTTTCTTGCGAGGATGATCAGGCAAAGCATTAACTAATCAGAGAAGCCTCCCCAAGCTTGTGGGAGTTTCTCTTCTTAAATTTGCACAAAATTATATATTTCCCTTAAAGTAGCTTGTTTCTTATGAGCGGGGAAATATTTAGCAGAGAAGTAATAAATCATGTCCTGGGGACTACGCACACAACCAGGATCAAGAGAATTAAACCATGTTTTAGCATCACCCTTTAATGAGAACGGAAACAACTTAAGGATAAAGTAATAGCGAGTTTTCTCATCATGAGTAAACATGGTGGCTATATCATTTAATTTAGTAAGATGTGCCACAATAGTTTCAGATTCATAGCCATAAAAAGGATCAGATTCTACCAAAGTAATTAACTCAAGATCGACATAGAAATCATAATCCTTATCAGTAATAAAGATAGGTGAAGTAGCAAAAGCAGGGTTATATTTCATTCTAGTATTCAAAGACTTTTCTTTAAGCTTAGCTAATAATTTCTTAAGATCGGATCTATCATTGCACGCAAAAAAGTCTCTAGCAGTTTCTTCATCCATAACATAACCCTCAGGAACAACGGGCAATTCATATCTAGGGGAGAATCTTCATCATCACTTTCATCAATATTATCATATTCAATAATTTCATTCTCTCTAACCCTAGCAAGTTGTTCATCAAGAAATTCACCTAGTGGCACAGTATTATCAAGCATAGAAGTAGTTTCATCATAAGTATCATGCAAAGCAGAAGTGGCATCATCAATAACATGCGACCTATCGGAATCAATAGCATGTGTAGGTGTCGCAAGTTTACTCAAAACAGAAGGTGAATCAAGTGCAGAGCTAGATGGCAGTTCCTTACCTCCCCTCGTAGTTGAGGGAAAAATCTTGGTTCTTTGATCTTTCAAGTTCTTCATAGTGATCAACAGATATGAATCCCAAGTGACTCAAAGAATAGAGCTATGCTCCCCGGCAACGGTGCCAGAAAATAGTCTTGATAACCCACAAGTATAGAGGATCGCAACCGTTTTCGAGGGTAGAGTATTCAACCCAAATTTATTGATTTGACACAAGGGGAGCCAAAGAATATTCTCAAGTATTAGCAGCTGAGTTGTCAATTCAACCACACCTGGAAACTTAATATCTGCAGCAAAGTGTTTAGTAGCAAAGTAATATGATAGTAGTGGTAACGATAGCAAAAGTAATATTTTTGGGTTTTATAGTGATTGGAATAGTAGCAACGGAAAAGTAAATAAGCGAAGAACAATATATGAAAAGCTCGTAGGCAATGGATCGGTGATGAAGAATTATGTCGGATGCGATCGATCATGCAACAGTTATAACATAGGGTGACACAGAACTAGCTCCAGTTCATCAATGTAATGTAGGCATGTATTCTGAATATAGTCATACGTGCTTATGAAAAAGAACTTGCATGACATCTTTTGTCCTACCCTCCCGTGGCAGCGGGGTCCTATTGGAAACTAAGGGATATTAAGGCCTCCTTTTAATAGAGCATCGGACCAAAGCATTAACACATAATGAATACATGAACTCCTCAAACTACGGTCATCACCGGTAATGGTCCCGATTATTGTCGCTTGCTACCTCTTGAGCACTGCGTTGGTTTTCCCCGAAGAGGAAGGGATGATGCAGCAAAGTAGCATAAGTATTTCCCTCAGTTTTTGAGAACCAATGTATTAATCCAGTAGGAGGCTACGCGTGTGTCCCTCGTACCTGCACAAAACAAATAAATCCTCGCAACCAACGCGAATAGGGGTTGTCAATCACTACACGGCCACTTACGAGAGTGAGATCTGATAGATATGATAAGATGATATTTTTGGTATTTTTGTGATAAAGATGCAAAGTAAAATAAAGGCAAAGTAAAAAAGAAAAAGAAATAACTAAGTAGTAGGAGATTAATATGATGAAGATAGACCCGGGGGCCATAGGTTTCACTAGTGGCTTCTCTCGAGAGCATAAGTATTCTACGGCGGGTGAACAAATTACTGTTGAGCAATTGACAGAATTGAGCATAGTTATGAGAATATCTAGGTATGATCATGTATATAGGCATCACGTCCGAGACAAGTAGACCGACTCATGCCTGCATCTACTACTATTACTCCACTCATCGACCGCTATCCAGCATGCATCTAGAGTATTAAGTTAAAAACAGAGTAACGCCTTAAGCAAGCTGACATGATGTAGAGGGATAGACTCATGCAATATGATGAAAACCCCATCTTGTTATCCTCGATGGAAACAATACAATACGTGCCTTGCTGCCCCTACTGTCACTAGGAAAGGACACCGCAAGATTGAACCCAAAGCTAAGCACTTCTCCCATTGCAAGAAAGACCAATCTAGTAGGCCAAACCAAACTGATAATTCGAAGAGACTTGCAAATATAACCAATCATACATAAAAGAATTCAGAGAAGATTCAAATATTGTTCATAGATAGACTTGATCATAAACCCACAATTCATCGATCTCAACAAACACACCGCAGAAAGAAGATTACATCGAATAGTTCTCCACAAGAGAGGGGGAGAACATTGTATTGAGATCCAAAAAGAGAGAAGAAGCCATCTAGCTAATAACTATGGACCCATAGGTCTTAGGTAAACTACTCACACTTCATTAGAGGGGCTATGGTGTTGATGTAGAAGCCCTTCGTGATCGATGCCCCCTCCGGCGGAGCTTCGGAACAGGCCCCAAGATGGGATCTCGTGGATACAGAAAGTTGCGGCGGTGGAATTAGGGTTTTGGCTCCATATCTGATTGTTTGGGGGTATGTAGGTATATATAGGAGGAAGGAGTACGTCGGTGGAGCAACAAGGGGCCCACGAGGGTGGAGGGTGCGCCTGAGGGGGTAGGCGCGCCCCCTACCTCGTGGCCTCCTCTTTTGTGTCTTGACGTAGGGTCCAAGTCTCCCAGGTCTTGTTTGTTGAGAAAATCACGTTCCCGAAGGTTTCATTCCGTTTGGACTCCGTTTGATATTCCTTTTTTTCGAAACACTAAAACAGGCAAAAAACAGCAATTCTGGGCTGGGCCTCCGGTTAATAGGTTAGTCCCAAAAATAATATAAAAGTGGATAATAAAGCCCAATAATGTCCAAAACAGTAGATAATATAGCATGGAGCAATCAAAAATTATAGATACGTTGGAGATGTATCAAGCATCCCCAAGCTTAATTCGTGCTCGTCCTCGAGTAGGTAAATGATAAAAACATAATTTTTGATGCGGAGTGCTACCTGGCATAATTTTAATGTAATTCTTCTTAATTGTGGTATGAATATTCAGATCCAAAAGATTCAAGACAAAAGTTTAATATTGATATAAAAATAATAATACTTCAAGCATACTAACAAAGCAATCACGTCTTCTCAAAATAACATGGCCAAAGAAAGTTATCACTACAAAATCATATAGTCTGGCTATGCTCCATCTTAACCACACAAAATATTTAAATCATGCATAACCCCGATGACAAGCCAAGAAATTGTTTCATACTTTTGGTGTTCTCTAACTTTTTCAATCTTCATGCAATACATGAGCGTGAGCCATGGACATAGCACTATAGGTAGAATAGAATGGTGGTTGTGGAGAAGAAAAAAAGGGAGAAGATGGTCTCACATCAACTAGGTGTATCAATAGGCTATGGAGATGCCCATCAATAGATATCAATATGAGTGAGTAGGGATTGCCATGCAACGGATGCACTAGAGCTATAAGTATATGAAAGCTCAAAAAAAAACTAAGTGGGTGTGCATCCAACTTGCTTGCTCATGAAGACCTAGGGCATTTTGAGGAAGCCCATCATTGGAATATACAAGCCAAGTCCTATAATGAAAAATTCCCACTAGTATATGGAAGTGATAACACGGGAGACTCTCTACTATGAATATCATGGTGCTACTTTGAAGCACAAGTGTGGTAAAAGGATAGTAACATTGTGTAACGCCCGAGACCGATGTGCCAGGTGTCCTCCAGTTATTCGCTGTTGTTGCCATGTCATTCGCTTGCGTGTTGCATCTTGTCATGTCATCATGTGCATTGTGTGTCTGTATTCATGCATGTTACACTGTTGCTTGCCCTATGCATATGTCCCATGTATTATCACCTCTCCTTTCCTTCTTCCTCATGTTTTTGCAAGTGACATTATTCCCTCCTCCTTTAATGTTCATTTATTTCCTGATGATCTTATTCCATGCCTTATACCTCTCTGTCAAATATCATCCATTTTGGAGTTGTTTTGGTAGGGTTCAAAAATGGCTCAAGTTTGAATTAAATTCAAACTTGAATTATTTTTCTGTCCTTAAAAATTCCCAAAGCAATTTATTCAAATTCTGCACAAATTCTGGACTCCAGGGATATTCTTATATCTCTCAAAACGCTCTCCAATTCCTCTGTGATTTTGCTCTTTTATTTCTGTTTGAAGAAGTAGAAAAGCAAGAGCAGCAGCAACTCAGCGCAGCAGGGAGCAGCCCGGCAGTGGCCCATCTTCAGCGCACCCGCAACAGCCCACCTAGCCCTCCAGATCCTTTTTCCACCTGATACTCACATACCCCTCTCTCTCACTCGCCCCACGTGGCATAGCTGGACCCACGCGTCAGTGGCTTTTCTGTAGCAGTAACCCACCTTTCTCCTACCTCTCCCCTCTCCTTTACACGCACGCCATGGCCACGGTGGCGAGCCAGCCGAGCCCACGCCCCCTATAAGACCTCCCCGCTCCCTCTCCTAGGGTTTCCCCTCTTCCCCTCTTGCCGCCTCCACCTCCTTCCCATCCCTCTGCTTCTTCCACAAATCAGATGCACCGAGAGCAGGGAGATAAGCCTGTCGACGTCTGTCGTCGTTCTCACGGCTAGAGGGCCTCAAGCTCGTCTTCGACATGTCCTCCTGCACCCCGTCTCCATCCTCGGCCGATTTTGATGGGTGGTCGAACTGGATCGCCTCCATGCCATCGTCCACGTCCACGTCGCCGTCGTCTTCCCCTGCTTCCTCTTCTTCAGGAGACCGAGCTTCTCTCCGTCGTGATCCGACAAGCAGCTGCCGTCTTCTTCGTCCGGAGCCTCTCGTGCCTCGTCGTCGTCTTCCTCGACTACGCACACGTCCACACGGTCCCGTAGCTCCTTCCACGACGTCCTCTACATCGTCTTCTTCCTCCGGCTAATCCATCGCCGCCCCGATCAGCGCGCCTTCTCGCCGTCTTCGGTCTCCGACGCCTCGTACAACTCCAGCAGCCTCCCCTCGATGAGCATACGCTCTCTAGCCTCTCTCTTGTTCAATCCGTCGCCGTAGTCGTCTTCTCGAGCCGCCAACTCCATATCCGCCATGGCTGAGTTTCTGGAACTCACCTCGCTGCCCCTGCACACTCCCGCACGCGCTCACACACGCAAGACCGAAGCGCTGCACGCGCAGCAGCCGCGGAACACCACCCGCGCGGCTTCGGTCGTCGTCTTCCCCATGTCCGAGATGAGCTCCTGCTCGTGCACAAGTGCCTGCACGCACGCCACCCCCGGAAGCAGCCTTCACTCACAAGCGCGCACCCTAGCACATTTCCGCACCCCCGCCGATGATCCGCTGCACCTGTAGCCGCTGCTTTGCTCATCCTCGTCGCCGGCAAGTTGCTGTGCGTTCATGGCGGTTCCAAGACCGAACCTCTGCTTTCAAAAGAACTATGCCACTTCCTTATCACAAACACTCAGTCAGGCCAGCTGGTCAACGCTCTGCTCCCCTACGCAGGAGCTCGTGGGATCAAGTCCCAGCAGGCCCCATTTTTTGCTCTATTTTCCCCTTTACTGCTGCACACACACGCAGCGCTCACTCGGGCCTCATTCGCTCCCGGGCCGCTACAATCAGGCTCGTGCATGTTTTTTTTCCACTCTATGATTTTGGCATATTTCCAGTGCATGCATATTTTCAGAAATGCCATTAATTTGCTTTGCTCATATCTAAATACCCATGCATCTTAATAAAGCATGTAATATATATAAAATGCTTAGGATTTCATGTACTGTCATAATATGCACCTTTCACCCTTGGCAAAATGTTTAAAATGTTGTTTGTTTAAATTTGCTTAAATAACTTGCTAAAATGATTTAATTCATAACTAAATAACCGTAACTCTGTTTGTAATAAACTTTATATGTAAATGGGGTAGAAAAATGCCTAGTTTAACATGTTGCACTCACCTAGCATGTTTAAAAACTCTAAAATTATGTTTAGGGCAGAACAGTAACCAACCTAATATATGCATATGAGGAGTTTCCGGACTTGTTGTTTTGTTGTTCCGGCCTCATTTAAACTTGCCTAGATTAGATAGTTTCATCATGCTTCACTTCTTGCCATGCTAACAACATTTAATCTTGTTGGGTACATAAACGAGAAAGAACTAAATAAGTCATGTGGTGTTTTTCTTCAATATGTAACTCCGTTGCATATTGAGCTCCACTTAATTTGTAGTGTTGTTTGTTGCACTTTGCCATGCCATGCCCTCTTTAAACCGGACATGCATCATACTTGTTGTGCATCATGCCATGTTGTTGTAGTGGTTGTTTACTATGTTGTTTGCTTCTTTTCGGTGTTTGCTTCTTCGGATTGGTTCCGGTAACGTCGTGTTTGTGAGGACTCATTCGCCTACGCCCGTTTGTCTTCCTCATGGACTCGTTCTTCTTCCTTGCAGGATTTCAGGCAAGATGATCATACCCTCAAAATCATTTCTATCTTTGCTTGCTAGATGCTCGCTCTTTTGCTATGCCTATGCTGCGATACCTACCACTTGCTTTTCATGCCTCCTATATTGTTGAACCAAGCCTCTAACCCACCTTGCCCTAGCAAACCGTTGTTTGGCTATGTTACCGCTTTGCTCAGCCCCTCTTATAGTGTTGTTAGTTGCAGGTGAAGATTGAAGTTTGTTCCTTGTTGGAACATGTTTACTTGTGGGGATATCATAATATCTCTTATCTAATTAATGCATCTATATACTTGGTAAAGGGTGGAAGGCTCGGCCTTATGCCTGGTGTTTTGTTCCACTCTTGCCGCCCTAGTTTTCGTCATATCAATGTTATGTTCCCGGATTTTGCGTTCCTTACACGGTTGGGTGATAATGGGAACCCCTTGACAGTTCGCCTTGAATAAAACTCTTCCAGCAATGCCCAACATTGGTTTTACCATTTGCCACCTAGCCTTTTTCCCTTGGGTTTCGCGGACTCAAGGGTCATCTTTAATTTAACCCCCCCCCCCCCCGGGCCAGTGCTTCTCTAAGTGTTGGTCCAACTGAGCGATGTCCGAGGCTACCAGGGCAACTCTGGGTTGGCTTACCCGACGTCTGGCTCATCCGGTGTGCCCTGAGAACGAGATATGTGCAGCTCCTATCGGGATTTGTCGGCACATCTGGGTGGCTTTGCTGGTCTTGTTTTACCATTGTCGAAATGTCTTGTAACCGGGATTCCGAGTCTGATCGGGTCTTCCCGCTAGAAGGAATATCCTTCGTTGACCGTGAGAGCTTGTCATGGGCTAAGTTGGGACACCCCTGCAGGGATATGAACTTTCGAAAGTCGTGCCCGCGGTTATGGGCAGATGGGAATTTGTTAATGTCCGGTTGTAGAAAACCTGAAGTTTACCTTAATAAAATGCATCAACCGCGTGTGTAACCGTGATGGTCTCTTTCCGGCGGAGTCCGGGAAGTGAACACGGTGTGGAGTTATGCTTGACGTAGGTTGTTCTAGGATCACTTCTTGATCATAGTTTCTCGATCGTGCTTTGCCTTCTCTTCTCGCTCTCATTTGGGCATGTTAGCCACCATATATGCTAGTCACTTGCTGCAGCTCCACCTCATACCTTTACCTTACCCATAAGCTTAAATAGTCTTGATCGCGAGGGTGCGAGATTGTTGAGTCCCCGTGGCTCACAGATTACTTCAAAACCAGCTTGCAGGTGTCGTTGAACCGTGCAGATGACGCAACCAAGCTCAGGAGGAGCTCGACGAAGATCGTGTCCTTTATGTTGTTTCGTTCTAATTGATCAGTAGTGGAGCCCAGTTGGGGTCGATTGGGGACCGTGTCGCATTTGGGGTTCTTCTTTTATTTTGGTTCCGTAGTCAGACCTTGATTGTATTTGGATGATGTAATGCTTTATTCATGTATTGTGTGAAGCGGCGATTGTAAGCCAACTATGTATCTCTGTCCCTTTTGTATTACATGGGTTGTTTGCGAAGATTACCTCACTTGCGACATTGCTTTCAATGCGGTTATGCCTCTAAGTCGTGCTTCGACACGTGTGAGATATAGCCGCATCGAGGGCGTTACAAGTTGGTATCAGAGCCTTCCCCGACCTTAGGAGCCCCCACTGCTTGATCGAATTAGCTGACGAATTGAGTCTAGAAAAATGTTTTGAGTCTTCTAGGAATTATATATCGAAGAGTTTAGGAATTCTTTTTACTCCCTAGTCCCCTCATCGCTCTGGTAAGGCATCCTGACGTAGAGTTTTAACTCTTCTCTTCTCAAATTTCACCTAATTTTTTTTAGGATCACGCGGGTATCTTGGAATCGTTCCGATGGATTTGTGACGAGAACATTGTTCTTGGTGCCTCCTGTCATTTAGGGGTTGTGGCAGTGTCCCGGGGAGTTGAGCTCCGAGGTGTTGTCGTCACAATTTTATCGTTGCAGTTCTGGAATACCTGAGTTTAGTTTCGCCGACATCGAAAATCTCTTTTATGCAGTTGTTGGTGAGATAACCTCGACGCCACCCAGTACTGGGGCGGGAGTTCGGGAGTATTGCCATAACTCGTATAACGGATGCTTTTCGAAGGTTGAGGTAGATGATTTCCGAAGGTTTCTTGGTTATGTGTTGAAGGATGGATACAGCTGGATGTAGGATTTGCTAGTTTTGAGTGAGATATTATGCTTCCCCTGTATCCCCAACACCTGATTGCATAATTGGAAAATTTCGGGAGTTTATAAGTGGGAGTTCAAGTAGCTCTTAGGATATCTATTCGACAGATGTATGATATGAAATTGGGGTTCGATGTCTAGTGGTCCGCCTATTCACGGTTGGTTTTACAATGGTCTCGTTGTGTCTTAAAGAGTCCTTGGCTATGCCGACTCAGGGACGCTTCGTATGTCATGTGCACTGCCTTGTACATGATGGTGTTGTACGATCGAGCCCGTGTAGGCCCCACCACGAAAACTTCGGATGAAATCTCTATCATATGTTTGTTCCGGCTTATTCTGCAAGCCAATCCTTTGTTTTGTTTTGAGTTGTGGTATTCGAGTTGCTTCGAAGTCAAATGTTGATTCCATACCTTTCCTAAGCGGTGTTATCATGTTCCTATGTGAATACCAATCCTTCATGATCATCGAGATGGTCATGTCAATCCGTTTCAACCGGCGTGTTTCTCTTCAAGTGGATCCGATCATTTCAACATGCGCAAGATCAACTCAAGCCTTTTCAATGATGTTTGTTTCATTCGTTCCAAGCTGCCTTTGTTTTTTCCCGCCCGCCCACCCCTTTTTCCTCAAGGACTCAGATGTCTTAATCAAGTATCCTTTTATTCCTGTGAAGTCTCTCCATTCCTTTTCTGTCAATGTTCTTATCCGGTGATTCTCATGAAGATTTTAACGGAGCTTCAAGTTCATCATTTTTCGTTCTTTTTCTCCTCCGGTGGATTCAATTCAAGCTTTTGGTGTTTCTTTACCCTTTTCCTCATTTCATGGTTTTCTCATGCCGGTGCAATTCTTAATCGTTCACCTCTCGCTATTCTATTGTCCCGGAGTGCTCAAAATATCTCAGAAGGCTTGTCTTTTCATTCAAGATCAGTTCAACCTAATCTGAGGTTGCTATCTCATTCAAGCCATTTTATTTAACCGGTGCTTTCTCTCTTTTAAATCGTTCTATGGTGTTTTCTTTTGAGTGGGCCCTAACCCACAGGTCTTTTCCCAGGATCTTACCCGACTCTTCTTATTTTCCCGGAGCTATCCTCAAATTTTCTTTTCGAAGTTGACGTAAGAATGAGTTATCATCAGTCACATGCCTTTCTCCAAGATCTTTCAAATTCTTTTCATCGTTGGATCAACCTTTCCATTCTTCATTCCGGAGTGCCTCTACAATTATTGTTGGTGTTTCTCGTCTTCATTCTCAAATTTTGAAGACCGAAGAAGAGCTTCTTTTAAATCTTGCCCCATTCTCTGCCACCCTCCCATAATTGTTTCGGTTGTGAGAATTTCTTTTCACCCATCCGGAGGAATTCAGATTATTTTCAGTTTGATTCTCCGAAGGCCATCATTTCGGAATTATTCATTTTAGCTTTTAGCTCTCATCCTTCTAATTTTACCAATGCATCGATCAAATATCCTCTAATCAGTGCATGATCTCTTTGTTCTCTCATATATAAATTCTCTCAAGCATCTTCATTCATTTGCTAATTCTTCCCGGTGTTTTCTTTATCTTCTCTTTGTTCATTTTTAATTCTTATGGTGGTTCGTTCAAGAGTTCCTCTTCCTTCGTTTATCATATCAATTTATTCATTGTTTTCAATCCTACCGGTGGTTCATTGAAGACCTTTTCCAAGTCGACTCTATATCTATCTTAATTCTTTCTACAAGAATAAGTAGTATGCCAAAGCCATCGATTGTCATCAAGTTAATTGGTGAAGGATAAAGCATGATGTAATTCTTATTCTTATTTCATCAAGTTTATTCAATTTCTTTTTCGGAGTGGTTCATCGTATCACATTCTCAGTTCGAGATGCTTATCTTTTCTTTTCCGGAGTTCCATGGGTTCCACATTATATCATCACAAAGATCCATCTAAATCATTGCAAGGATTCACCTTGTGTTTTCAATTTCTCCTTCTTTTTATTCTTTTGTTACCGGAGTTTCTTCATGGATGCTATACAGGATGGTTCATCAAAGAAATAATTCCTTCTCCTAAAGTTCTTTGAGATTCTTTTCTGAGGAGCTCAAGTTTTCTTCATCTTGCTATCCGGAGTGCAATTCTTTCAACCGTGAGGACTCGTTTGCCTACGCCCGTTTGTCTTCCTCATGGACTTGTTCTTCTTCCTTGTGGGATTTCAGGCAAGATGATCATACCCTCGAAATCACTTCTATCTTTGCTTGCTAGATGCTCGCTCTTTTGCTATGCCTATGCTGCGATACCTACCACTTGCTTTTCATGCCTCCTATATTGTTGAACCAAGCCTCTAACCCACCTTGCCCTAGCAAACCGTTGTTTGGCTATGTTACCGCTTTGCTCAGCCCCTCTTATAGCATTGTTAGTTGCAGGTGAAGATTGAAGTTTGTTCCTTGTTGGAACATGGAGATGTTGTTCCTTGTTGGAACATGTTTACTTGTGGGGATATCATAATATCTCTTATCTAATTAATGCATCTATATACTTGGTAAAGGGTGGAAGGCTCGGCCTTATGCCTGGTGTTTTGTTCCACTCTTGCCGCCCTAGTTTCCGTCATATCGGTGTTATGTTCCCGGATTTTGCGTTCCTTACACGGTTGGGTGATAATGGGAACCCCTTGACAGTTTGCCTTGAATAAAACTCTTCTAGCAATGCCCAACATTGGTTTTACCATTTGCCACCTAGCCTTTTTCCCTTGGGTTTCGCGGACTCAAGGGTCATCTTTAATTTAACCCCCTCGGGCCAGTGCTTCTCTAAGTGTTGGTCCAACTGAGCGATGTCTGAGGCTACCAGGGGCAACTCTGGGCTGGCTTACCCGACGTCTGGCTCATCCGGTGTGCCCTGAGAATGAGATATGTGCAGCTCCTATCGGGATTTGTCGGCACATCTGGGTGGCTTTGCTGGTCTTGTTTTACCATTGTCGAAATGTCTTGTAACCGGGATTCCGAGTCTGATCGGGTCTTCCCGCTAGAAGGAATGTCCTTCGTTGACCGTGAGAGCTTGTCATGGGCTAAGTTGGGACACCCCTGCAGGGATATGAACTTTCGAAAGCCATGCCCGCGGTTATGGGCAGATGGGAATTTGTTAATGTCCGGTTGTAGAAAACCTGAAGTTTACCTTAATTAAAATGCATCAACCGCGTGTGTAACCGTGATGGTCTCTTTCCGGCGGAATCCGGGAAGTGAACACGGTGTGGAGTTATGCTTGACGTAGGTTGTTCTAGGATCACTTCTTGATCATAGTTTCTTGATCGTGCTTTGCCTTTTCTTCTCGCTCTCATTTGCGCATGTTAGCCACCATATATGCTAGTCGCTTGCTGCAGCTCCACCTCATACCTTTACCTTACCCATAAGCTTAAATAGTCTTGATCACAGATTACTTCAAAACCAGCTTGCAGGTGTCGTTGAACCGTGCAGATGACGCAACCAAGCTCAGGAGGAGCTCGACGAAGATCGTGTCCTTTATGTTGTTTCGTTCTAGTTGATCAGTAGTGGAGCCCAGTTGGGGTCGATTGGGGACCGTGTCGCATTTGGGGTTCTTCTTTTATTTTGGTTCCGTAGTTGGACCTTGATTGTATTTGGATGATGTAATGCTTTATTCATGTATTGTGTGAAGCGGCGATTATAAGCCAACTATGTATCTCTGTCCCTTTTGTATTACATGGGTTGTTTGCGAAGATTACCTCACTTGCGACATTGCTTTCAATGCGGTTATGCCTCTAAGTCGTGCTTCGACACGTGTGAGATATAGCCGCATCGAGGGCGTTACGCATTGTCCCTTCTCTCTTTTTCTTTTTTTATTTGGGTCTTTTCTCTATTTTTTATGGCCTCTTTTCTTTCTATTTTTTTCGTCCGGAGTCTCATCCCGACTTGTGGGGGAATCATAGTCTCCATCATCCTTTCCTCACTGGGACAATGCTCTACTAATGATGATCATCACACTTTTATTTTTCTTACAACTCAACAATTATAACTCAATACTTAGAACAAAATATGACTCTATATGAATGCCTCCGGCGGTGTACCGGGATATGCAATGAATCAAGAGTGACACGTATGAAAGAATTATGAATGGTGGCTTTGCCACAAATACGATGTCAACTACATGATCATGCTAAGCAATATGACAATGATGGAGTGTGTCATAATAAACGGAACGGTGAAAAGTTGCATGGCAATATATCTTGGAATGGCTATGGAAATGCCATAATAGGTAGGTATGGTGGCTGTTTTGAGGAAGGTATATGGTGGGTGTATGATACCGGCGAAAGGTGTGCGCGGTATTAGAGAGGCTAGCAAAGGTGGAAGGGTGAGAGTGCGTATAATCCATGGACTCAACATTAGTCATAAAGAACTCATATACTTATTGCAAAAATCTACAAGTTATCAAAGCAAAGTATTACGCACATGCTCCTAGGGGGATAGATTGGTAGGAAAAGACCATCGCTCGTCCCCGACCGCCACTCATAAGGAAGACAATCAAAAAATAAATCATGCTCCGACTTCATCACATAACAGTTCACCATACGTGCATGCTACGGGAATCACAAACTTTTAACACAAGTATTTCTCAAATTCACAACTACTCAACTAGCACAACTTTAATATCACCATCTTTATATCTCAAAACAATTATCAAGCATCAAACTTCTCATAGTATTCAACACACTCATAAGAAAGTTTTATTATTAATCTTGTATACCAAGCATATTAGGATTTTAAACAAATTACCATGCTATTTAAGAATCTCAAAATAATCTAGGTGAAGCATGAGAGATCAATAGTTTCTATAAAACAAATCCACCACCGTGCTCTAAAAGATATAAGTGAAGTACTAGAGCAAAACTATATAACTCAAAAGATATAAGCGAAGCACATAGAGTATTCTAACAAATTCCAAATCATGTATGGCTCTCTCAAAAGGTGTGTACAGCAAGGATGATTGTGGTAAACTAAAAAGTAAAGACTCAAATCATACAAGACGCTCCAAGCAAAACACATATCATGTGGTGAATAAAAATATAGCTCCAAGTAAAGTTACCGATAGAAGTAGACGAAAGAGGGGATGCTTTTCGGGGCATCCCCAAGCTTTGGCTTTTAGGTGTCCTTAGATTATCTTGGGGGTGCCATGGGCATCCCCAAGCTTAGGCTCTTGCCACTCCTTGTTCCATAATCCATCAAATCTTTACCCAAAACTTGAAAACTTCACAACACAAAACTTAAAGTAGAAAATCTCGTGAGCTCCGTTAGCGAAAGAAAATAAAAGACCACTTCAAGGTACTGTAATGGACTCATTCTTTATTTATATTGGTGTTACACCTACTGTATTCCAACTTCTCTATGGTTTATAAACTATTTTACTAGCCATAGATTCATCAAAATAAGCAAACAACACACGAAAAAACAGAATCTATCAAAAACAGAACAGTCTGTAGTAATCTGTAGCTAGCGCAAGATCTGGAACCCCAAAAATTCTAAAATAAATTTCTGGACGTGAGCAATTTATCTATTAATCATCTTCAAAAAGAATTAACTAAATATCACTCGCCAAATAAAAATGGCAGCAGTTCTCGTAAGCGCTAAAGTTTCTGTTTTTTTACAGCAAGTGTAATAAGACTTTCCTCAAGTCTTCCCAACGGTTCTACTTGGCACAAACACTAATTAAACACAAAAAACACAAACAAAACAGAGGCTAGGTAAATTATTTATTACTAAACAGGAGCAAAAAGTAAGGAATAAAAATAAAATTGGGTTACCTCCCAACAAGCGCTATTGTTTAACGCCCCTAGCTAGGCATAAAAAGCAAGGATAGATCTAGGTATTGCCATCTTTGGTTGGAAATTCTTCAATGAGACATCTACCATCTTTAGGAATTTCTTCCTTTTTATTGATTATCAAATTTTTAGGCACAAGATCGAAAAAATCATTTGTAATAAATGGTTCCTTAAAGATAGCAAAAAGATAGGGATGAATACTTATATATTTGAGACCCACGGTTTCCTTACTAGAGGATTCACCCTTATTCTTAGGAACGTACATAAGCTTGGCAATTTTAGCGGGAGGACTTGGAGTGTTCTTTACGGAAGAAAAAGCGGTTCCCAAGTTGGTAATAATATCCTCAAGTTTATCGATCCTAGTGGAATCATGATTTATTTTCTCATTAACTATGGGTTCCTTTTCTTTAATATTTTTCAAAGTAACGCCGACTTTAGATCCATATTGAGAGATTCGGCTGTGGATATTTTTATCCAAATTTTCAATTAACTCTATGGTAGCAACCTTATTTTCAATAATTTTAAGTCTTTGCATTACATGCTCCAAAGTTAATGCAGTTCCATTAACCAAAAGAGGGGGGAGCCAAATAAATCTATCATAGCATTATAAGAATCAAAAGTATGGCTACCCAAGAAGTTCCCTTCGGTAATAGTATCAAGAACATATTTGTGCCAAGGAGTAATGCCTACATAAAAAATGCGAAGAAGAACGGAAGTAGATTGCTTCCTAGTAGATCTATTTTGAGCATTGCAAATTCTATACCAAGCATCTTTTAGATTTTCTCCCTCCCTTTGCTTAAAATTTAGAATTTCACTCTTGGGAGATAACGGAGAAGATAAGGGACTAGCCATAACGACAAGTAAGCAAACTAACACGAGCAAACAAAAAGCAAGCAGGCAAAAAGAGGCAAATAGAGAAAGAGAGGGAGGATAGAGAGAGAGGGCGAATAAAACGGCAAGGGTGAAGTGGGGGAGAGGAAAACGAGAGGCAAATGGCAAATAATATAATACGGGAGATAAGGGTATGTGATGGGTACTTGGTATGTTGACTTTTGCGTAGACCTCCCCGGCAACGGCGCCAGAAATCCTTCTTGCTACCTCTTGAGCACTGCGTTGGTTTTCCCCGAAGAGGAAGGGATGATGCAGCAAAGTAGCGTAAGTATTTCCCTTAGTTTTTGAGAATCAAGGTATCAATCCAGTAGGAGGCTACGCGCGAGTCCCTCGTACCTGCACAAAACAAATAAATCCTCGCAACCAACGCGAATAGGGGTTGTCAATCCCTACATGGCCACTTACAAGAGTGAGATCTGATAGATATGATAAGGTAATATTTTTGGTATTTTTGTGATAAAGATGCAAAGTAAAATAAGGGCAAAGTAAAAAGCAAAGGAAATAACTAAGTAGTAGGAGATTAATATGATGAAGATAGACCCGGGGACCATAGGTTTCACTAGTGGCTTCTCTCGAGAGCATAAGTATTCTACGGTGGGTGAACAAATTACCGTTGAGCAATTGACAGAAATGAGCATAGTTATGAGAATATCTAGGTATGATCATGTATATAGGTATCACGTCCGAGACAAGTAGACTGACTCCTGCCTGCATCTACTAATATTACTCCACTCATCGACCGCTATCCAGCATGCATCTAGAGTATTAAGTTAAAAACAGAGTAACGCCTTAAGCAAGATGACATGATGTAGAGGGATAGACTCATGCAATATGATGAAAACCCCATCTTGTTATCCTCGATGGCAACAATACAATATGTGCCTTGCTGCCCCTACTGTCACTAGGAAAGGACACGCACGATTGAACCCAAAGCTAAGCACTTCTCCCATTGCAAGAAAGACCAATCTCGTAGGCCAAACCAAACTGATAATTCGAAGAGACATGCAAAGATAACCAATCATACATAAAAGAATTCAGAGAAGATTCAAATATTGTTCATAGATAGACTTGATCATAAACCCACAATTCATCGGTCTCAACAAACACACCGCAAAAAGAAGATTACATCGAATAGTTCTCCACAAGAGAGGGGGAGAACATTGTATTGAGATCCAAAAAGAGAGAAGAAGTCATCTAGCTAATAACTATGGACCCGTAGGTCTGAGGTAAACTACTCACACTTCATCGGAGGGGCTATGGTGTTGATGTAGAAGCCCTCCGTGATCGATGCCCCCTCCGACGGAGCTCCAGAACAGGCCCCAAGATGGGATCTCGTGGATACAGAAAGTTGTGGCGGTGGAATTAGGGTTTTGGCTCCGTATCTGATCGTTTGGGGTACGTAGGTATATATAGGAGGAAGTGTTGGAAATATGCCCTAGAGGCAATAATAAAAGCATTATTATTATATTTCCTTGTTCATGATAATTGTCTTTATTCATGATGTAATTGTGTTATCCGGAAATCATAAAACATGTGTGAATAATGGACACCAACATGTCCCTAGTAAGCCTCTAGTTGACTAGCTCGTTGATCAACAGATAGTCATGGTTTCCTGACTATGGGCATTGGATGTCATTGATAACGAGATCACATCATTAGGAGAATGATGTGATGGACAAGACCCAATCCTAAACATAGCATAAGATCGTATAGTTCGTTTGCTAGAGTTTTCCAATGTCAAGTATCCTTTCCTTAGACCATGAGATCGTGTAACTCCCGGATACCGTAGGAGTGCTTTGGGTGTGCCAAACGTCACAACGTAACTGGGTGACTATAAAGGTATACTACGGGTATCTCCGAAAGTGTTTGTTGGGTTGACACGGATCAAGACTGGGATTTGTCACTCCATATGACGGAGAGGTATCACTGGGCCCACTCGGTAATGCATCATCATAATGAGCTCAAAGTGACCAAGTGTCTGGTCATGGGATCATGCATTACGGTACGAGTAAAGTGACTTGCCGGTAACGAGATTGAACGAGGTATTGGGATACCGACGATCGAATCTCGGGCAAGTAACATACCGATTGACAAAGGGAATTGTATACGGGGTTGCTTGAATCCTCGTCATCGTGGTTCATCCGATGAGATCATCGAGGAGCATGTGGGAGCCAACATGGGTATCCAGATCCCGCTGTTAGTTATTGACCGGAGAGCGATCTCGGTCATGTCTACATGTCTCCCGAACCCGTAGGGTCTACACACTTAAGGTTCGGTGACGCTAGGGTTGTAGGGATATGTATATGCAGTAACCCGAATGTTGTTCGGAGTCCCGGATGAGATCCTGGACGTCACGAGGAGTTCCGGAATGGTCCGGAGGTAAAGAATTATATATAGGAAGTGCTATTTCGGCCATCGGGACAAGTTTCGGGGTCACCGGTATTGTACCGGGACCACCGGAAGGGTCCCGGGGGTCCACCGGGTGGGGCCACCTGCCCCCGGGGGCCACATGGGCTGTAGGGGGTGCGCCTTGGCCTGTATGGGCCAAGGGCACCAGCCCCAAGAGGCCCATGCGCCTAGGGTTCAAGAAGGGAAGAGTCCCAAAGGGGGAAGGCACCTCCTAGGTGCCTTGGGGAGGAGGGATTCCTCCCTTGGCCGCCGCCCCCTAGGAGATTGGATCTCCTAGGGCCGGTGCCCCCCCTAGGCCCCCTTATATATAGTGGGGAGATGGAGGACTTCTAACCCCATGCCTTTGGTGCCTCCCTCTCCCTCTCCAACACATCCTCCTCCTCCATAGAGCTTAGCGAAGCCCTGCCGGAGTACTGCAGCTCCATCACCACCACGCCGTCGTGCTGCTGTTGGATCCATCTTCCTCAACCTCTCCTCCCCCCTTGCTGGATCAAGAAGGAGGAGACGTTACGCTGACCGTACGTGTGTTGAACGCGGAGGTGCCGTCCGTTCGGCGCTAGGATCTCCGGTGATTTGGATCACGTCGAGTACGCCTTCCTCATCCCCGTTCTTTGAACGCTTCCGCGCGTGATCTACAAAGGTATGTAGATGCAATCCAATCACTCGTTGCTAGATAAACTCATAGATGGATCTTGGTGAAACCGTAGGAAAAATTTTGTTTTCTGCAACGTTCCCCAACAGGAAGGAGTACGTCGGTGGAGCAACAGGGGGGCCACGAGGGTGGAGGGCACGCCTGGGGGGGGGGGGGTAGGCGCCCCCCTACCTCGTGGCCTTCTCTTTTGTGTCTTGATGTAGGGTCCAAGTCTCATGGGTCTTGTTTGTTGAGAAAATCACGTTCCCGAAGGTTTCATTCCGTCTGGACTCCGTTTGATATTCCTTTTCTTCGAAACCCTAAAATAGGCAAAAACAGCAATTCTGGGCTGGGCCTCCGATTAATAGGTTAGTCCCAAAAATAATATAAAAGTGGATAATAAAGCCCAATGATGTCCACAACAGTAGATAATATAGCATGGAGCTATCAAAAATTATAGATACGTTGGAGACGTATCATCACTTCGGGGTTAACGGATCATAACACATAATAGGTGACTATAGACTTGCAAGATAGGATCAAGAACTCACATATATTCATGAAAACATAATAGGTTCAGATCTGAAATCATGGCACTCGGGCCCTAGTGACAAGCATTAAGCATAGCAAATTCATAGCAACATCAATCTCAGAACATAGTGGATACTAGGGATCAAACCTTAACAAAACTAACTCGATTACATGATAAATCTCATCCAACCCATCACCGTCTAGCAAGCCTACGATGGAATTACTCACGCATGGCAGTGAGCATCATGAAATTGGTGATGGAGGAAGGTTGATGATGACGATGGCGATGGATTCCCCTCTCCGGAGCCCCGAACGGACTCCAGATCAGCCCTCCCGAGAGAGTTTAGGGCTTGGCGGGGGCTCCGTATCATAAAACGCGATTAATCCTTTTCTCTGATTTTTTCTCCCCGAACACGAATATATGGAGTTGGAGTTGAGGTCGGTGGAGCGTCAGGGGGCCCACGGGGCAAGGGGGCATGCCCAGGGGGTAGGCGCGCCCCCACCCTCGTGGACAGGGTGCGGGGCCCCTGACGTGGATTCTTCTTCCAGTATTTTTTATACATTCCAAAAATAATCTCCGTTGATTTTCAGGTCATTCCGAGAACTTTTATTTCTGCACAAAAATAACACCATGGCAATTCTGCTGAAAACAGCGTCAGTCTGGGTTAGTTCCATTCAAATCATGCAAGTTAGAGTTTAAAACAAGGGCAAAAGTGTTTGGAAAAGTAGATACGACAAAGACGTATCACTGAGCCAGTTTTGAAGCACCCTCCCCCCTTGCTCCGCATCCTCCTTTGTGAGATGTTGATGTGTTGATATTCCTAGGTCTCGGTTGGAGACAAGAGACCAGAATATCCTGATATCTGCACTAAGTTTATATCCAAAGCCACATAGGTTGATTTCTGCGTTGAGATTTCTTGTTTGTTGACGACTTCGTTTCCTCACGAGTTATGTCTTGTAGTCTAACATGTAAATATTCTTTCCCCACTGATGAAAATAATAATGTCAATCGTCAACTGATCAACTTGCTATCGGCCCCTGCATAAGTACTATCTTTGATTTTTCTGACTTCTGAATTTTCAAGGAAGATATGAGAAAAAACTTCTAGGGACACAATCATGTTTCCTTCTTTTCTCACGTGCAACTGTGCATTTTATATGACTTATTAGCATATAGTACATTTTTAATAACCGTATGTATTTCTTAGTTGCCAAAAAATGTCATTTCCTTGTTTCCGACAATTTGTTTGATAGTAACATATAGACTATGAGGAAATGATTTGGAAGTTTTCTTGAATCCATTATACCACATTGGGTGCAAACACATAAACCTACATGGCAGGTTGATTAACAAGGTTAGTGGATAAACATGCTCTCCTTAAAAGTAAAAAGATTATTGCTCTGGCAATACATATTTGTGTATATGATGGCCGATGAATAGCCTGAGTTGTGATGCTTTTGGCGCATGAGGAATTCCGACGGGTGCCTTTCGAGAGCAGTAACACCAAGAGTTTGTTTGTTGTTTGTGTAAGTTCACATTGCACGTCTGTACACGGTTTTGTTGTTTGTATTGTACAATGCATTTTTGCATATATGGTGTTTGATGAATAACTTGAGTAGTTTTTTCCTCGAGAATATGCATGATTATGCATATCATATAATGATAGGAGGAAAGGGGTGGAAGAGCACCCGTCCATAGAGTTACCCTTTGTCCGAACGGACAAAGAAAGATTACAAGAACTTAAATTTCCCCAGCACTCCACCTAGACAACTTCAGCAAACATGATCTCATGTCAACCTGGAGGAAATCTCCCTGTTGATACGTCTTCAACGTATCTATAATTTATAAAGTATTCATGCTATATTTACATGAGTACTGCATGGTTTTGGTGCACTTTTATATTATTTTTATGGACTAACATATTAATCTAGTGCCCAGTGTCAGTTCCTATTTTTTTGCATATTTTATGTTTCATAAAAAACCATACCAATGTATGTCCAAACGCGATAAAAATTTATGACGATTTTTGTCAGAAGGAAAGAAACCCAGAAAGCTTCGGGAGGGAGGAGCCAAAAGGTGGGGACCACAAGCTCAAGGGACGCCCCCCTAGGGCATGCCATGCAAACTTGTGGGGCCCTTGGGACTCCCCCTAATGTGAATCCAATGCTGAAAAATCTCATAAATAGAGAACCCTCTGAAAAGTAACCTAGAACTTTTACTCCATCGTCGCAAGCCTCTTTTTCGAAGCGATCTCATCTAGAGGTCTTTTCCGGTACCCTGCTGGAGGGGGGCCATTGCAGAGGCCATCTTCACCATCCTTGCTGCCTCCATGGCGATGCCTGAGTAGTTCATCCTCGGGGGCTGAGGGTTTGTAGTAGTAGTTATGTGTTTGATCCCTCTCTCGTGTTCTTGATTTGGCATGATCTTCATGTACCATGAGCTTTACCAATATAGTTGGATCTTATGATGTTCTTCCCCTCTATTTCTTTTATGGTGAATTGAGTCTTGCTCTTCGAAGTTTCTTTGTTATTGGATTAAATAGTCTGGATTTTAGATCACTTGATGCACGTCTCACTCGCGGATTCTCGTGGTAACATTGGGGTAATCTAGGTGACATAATAGTTGACTGATGCATACCACATGATGTTATCATAGCACGATCTCTAGAACTATTCGTAACAATTTGAGGGTCGTTCAATAAATTGATTGGAAAATACAACTTTGAGGTGGTTTACTACCTACGCGATTTCATCCTACTTTCTCCGATAGGAATAGAAACCTTGGAGTGATTTTTTACCGCACTTTGAGGGATTATTATATGATTTAATTATGTTAGTAACATTCAGAGATTGCACTAGTAAAAGTATGAACCCTAGACCTAAGCATTGAGATACTGTTTTGCTCGTTTTTATCACATGCTACTTTGCCGCTTTTTATCTATTCAAATTATAAAAAGATATTTCTACTATCTATATCACACATCTATCACCATCTCTTCGCCGAACTAGTGCACATATACAACTAACATTTGTATTGGATGTGTTGTGGACACAAGAGACTCTTTGTATTTGATTGCAAGGTTGTTTGAGAGAGACCATCTTTATCCTACACCTCCCACAGATTGATAAATCCTAGGTAATTCACTCGAAGGAAATTTGCCATTGTCCTATAAAACTTTGCGCTTGGAGGCCCAACAAAGTGTACAGAAATAAAGTTGCGTGGTAGACATCACCTGCGTCCACTCTCTACTAACCGGCATAATCGGCCGGAGATACACCATCGAAGACCGCTGCATTACAATGCTTGCACGTTTCCCAGAGAACCAAGGTTGTGAAAGTGTTGTGGTCCTTCTGGCATTGCGGATCAAGAGAGACGGAGGAGCAACAATGCAAGAGCTGATCGTCAGGGCCGAAGGAATTTGTTGTTTGTATCATTACCTGAGTTGTGATACTTGTGTGTTCACATGGCACAAGAGGAATTCCAGTTGGCGCTTTTCATGAGCAGTAAGAAAGAACAAGAGTTTTTTTCCGTTGATCGAGTAAGTCCACATTGCAAATGTGTACATGAAAATGTTGTTTGTGTTGTACAATGAAAATACCTCTATTTTTTTCTTTGTTTTACAATGTAATTACTACGGAGTCATTCTCACTCTTGTTCTTGACATATTACTGGTACCTAAAGAACACACTGTAATGTAACATTTTATAGGAATCATTTGTTGTAGGCAAGGAGAATCACTGTACTTAAGAATCAACATTTTTTTCTTTTGTTGATCGGCCTATATGTGCGGGCAAATCAACACGACTGCCCACTATTCAGGGCTATTTCTTTTGACAACTTTAAAATAACTTGTAGCCTCCTTAGGGCCTCTTTGTTTCATAGGATTGCAAAAACACAGGAATAGGAAAATCGTAGGATTGGAATGGCATGTTCATTGAATCCCTATAGGATTTGAGTTTATTTGATTGTGTCACGAGAAAAACAAAGGATTTTTTTCAAGAGATTGGAGTGGATGTTGGAATTCCTGTAAAATGTAGTACAAATGAATCCTTAAGAAAAAATCCTACAAGATTCAATCCTACGAATCAAACAACCAACTTAGAAAAAATTCCTAAGGATTCTAATCCTTTAAAGATCCTGTGAAAATCCTTTGAATCAAAGAGACCCTTAGCCTTTTTCTTTAAGCAGCCTTCATTATTCATTGAGGCTTTTAGGTATGAGATAATTAATTTAGAAATCTTAAAACTTTATCCAAATGATAAGTGCCATACGTATGACACGAAGCACTCCGGTCCTGATATTTTTTACAACTGAAGTTGCCATATGAAAAAAAACCAAACCTAAAAAATAAGCCGAAACTTGCCATCCGAAAAGAAAGTTTTCATGCTTGACAGGTAAAGTTGCCATTCTCGTGCCACTAATTTTGCCATAAAAAACACTCAGAGTTCTCATGTGTTAGTGCCACACGTGTGGCACTGATAGGGTTCAAAATTTAAAAATGGCTTAATTTCTAAGCTGGAAGAGAGGCATTTTTTTTAGCTCCGTCAAACCGAGGCTCCAAAACCGGGCTCAGTTGGAATGGCACAAACAAACAGAAAGCGAACCCCGACCGAGCTCGGCACAAAAAGCTGTGCCCGGGGCCACCGGTGAGTTTCACGGGAAGGGAAGGGAACGGGAAAATTTCCCGGAACGCGCCACTGCAAAATCCGGACCCCGCCCACGAAAACCTCAAAACCCCAAACAAACCCCGCCGCGCACCGTTCCCCACCGCCCGCCCCCCCTACTCGCGCTCTAGGGTTTTCCCCCGCCTCTAGCCGTCCCCCGCCCCCTCCTCCCCGCAGAGGCGCGGCGCTCCGATGATGGCGTGGGCGGAGGACGAGGCCATCGGCCCCGACGTCGCCTCGGCGGGGCTGCACGTCTCGGAGCGGATCGGCCGCGACGCCGCCGCGCAGCCCGACCTGGAGGAGGCGCTCGAGGCCTCGCGCTACGCCTCCCACCCCTACTCCTCGCACCCCAAGGAGGTAACCCCCGCGCCACCGCCCGCGTAATGTGTTCTAGGGCCTGCACGCGCTCGAGCCGTTGATCTGTGACAGCGTATATTCCCCTTTTTGGTGTATCCGAGGCTTGCAGCGGAGCTACGCGTAGGTTAAGCAGCATTAGTTCTGGGGGATTCGCAGGCGTTTTTTTAGTCTTTTGCTCTCCCTGTTGGGCTGGAAGCCGTCGAAGTCTGAGGAGAACACGATGGGGTTGAAATTGAACCTGTTTATTTGGAACTTGGTAGAAAATCGAGGTCAAATTTTGACATAGATGCAGCGGTATATCATTTTTCAAGTTTGGCTGCCTATGTGAAACTTCGCGGCAAATCCCGTGAAATTTCATGTAAATTCTGGGAAACAAACGAAAGTTATAACCGTGCACATTTGGCAATTTACACGGGAGACTAAATCAGGGGTGTTCTAGTGTTTTTGGGACCTCCCTGTTTTGGGGTTGTACACAAAACACAAGATGAAAACAGTGTAAGCTTTGCAACATCACCGACCACCGTGCGAAGCAGTGAGCTTCCTTCTTTACTAAGATTCATTCATGTGAGCAGGCCTAAGCATATAAGCGAAACCACAAAGGATGCATCTGAGCTCAAAGGAGAGCTTAATCATGTCTCTCTGCAAGCTCATTGGTGTTGTACAATGCTATTTAACAGTAGTAGACCATCTAACACTAGACCTCCATATTGTAAAATGCACTTGTGTTTCTAGGCGTGTATTAGTATTTACTAGAATGCATGCATATATTCACTTATAATTTATAATTACGCTTAGCTTCAGCTTAAACTCAATAATCTTTTGAGTCTGAGTTTGGGTTGATTTGGTGCTGAGCTCGTATCTTGTTGAGCTGAGCTTGTCTGCAACATTACCTGCAACTTCTCCTTGTTGCCCGTGAATTCTCCAACATCCTTTGCAGAACAGATTGATTAGAGTATATGCCAGCAAGACACAGTTTAATTTCCTTCGAATCTTTCAACCTCCAGTGGTTAAAGCAACCTCTGTTTTACATTTGAGAGTCTGCAGCACAGTACTACCAGCCCAATGGCATTCTTGTTCTTGCCATGCGGAGGTTATTTAAAATTTGCTTTTCCCACCCACTTTAAAACTCTTTTAGGCAACGAGCATCCTTCATTTCTGGTGACAGATTCTAAGTTCTACCCCCTCCATTCCATAATTCTTGTCGTGGTTTTAGTTCAAATTTGAAACAAAATTTTAGGATTTAGGTGCTATTGTTTTTTCTTGCTTGTTTCTGTGGGAAGTTTTTGCCTCAAACGCAGTTGATCCCCGAGTCTTGCTAATCAACAATTTTCATGATACTGGGTAACAATTGTTGATATTAGTGACGGAGATCTTCCCTTACTCCTTGACTGTAAAAGTTTACCGTTTCAATCACTTAAATACATTGGTTTAGTAAGGCCTAGTCTTTTCTACCTTCTGTGTGAGTTGTAAGTTATATTCTGAAGTTATTATGCATTTTGAACACAATTTTTTTATTTTATTCTTGTGAAGTTAATAACTATATAAGATACTTTTATGTTCTACTGCAGTGGCCTCCTCTAGTGGAAGTTGCAGAAACTCGGCAGCTTCCTCCTATGCTGATTGAGAGATATAATGCAGCTGCTGGTGAAGGAACAGCTCTTTGTGGAATATTTTCTGAAATACACCGGGCCTGGGCAACTGTTGACAATTCATTTTATGTCTGGCGCTTTGATAAGTGGTAATTCATTATTTTTGTTTGTTCATCCCCTTTGCTGACACACAACTTAAGCTAAAAAACACCAGTGCTACTTTATGACGTGACTCTTGTTACTTAGCATCTCAAAGTTTGTGCCATTGTTATGAACAATTTGCCAGGTGCAGCACAGTCCCTCTGTTTTCTTTTCTAGAGAATGCCTTAATACCACTCCTTTTGATATGCATGTGTGTTTGGTCGAAACTGAGTGTGATGAGTCTATGATGTGTTACCTTCTATTAAACCAAGCATCTATTATTGTCTATGAAGTTGTACCTTCTTTTATTGTACACCACATTTAGGCAACATCACTGTATAGTAGTTGTTGAAAATTATCTTCCTGTATTTCTGTGTAATTGCATAGATGGCAAAGATCAGGTCTGATTAGCAAAAGTAACTTCACCTTTATATAGTTAAATCCAGTGATTAGCACAAATGATCTCGCTTCTCAATTCTCATCAAAATTCAAATAGTAATCCTCCTCACTTGTGATAGGCCATGTTTGTCGCTAACCATCTAATAGATGGCATATTTTTTCTCTATTTATCAGGGATGGCCAGTGTCAAGAGTATCATGCAGATGAGCAAGCAATTTGTGCTGTTGGACTTGCTAGAGCAAAGCCTGGGATTTTTGTCGAAGCAATCCAGTACATTTTAGTTTTAGCAACTCCTGTGGAGGTAAGAATGCTTGCGGGTTCTCCTGGGCAAAATTAGATTCAACCATTAAATTGAGAACTTGAAATAATTTGTTAACCTGGGAAAATGAAGTTTGGAAAAGAGAGTCAAATTTACTCTTCCCACTAACCTATTTTCTTGCAAATATCGAGGTAGAACAGAAATTTATATTTTACAAAATGATGGACACAACTCTTACATCTATTCTTCAGTTTTTTTTTTTTGGGTTTGCATGTGACTATTTTGGCGTTCCACAATGCTTGACTAGTGGAGCACTGGATGCCACCCCTATCTGGCTAGTTGCATATAGCTATGTCATACCCTGTAGTTCTGCCAAGGTGATTAGATCACCACTCAGCATATTTAGGGATGTATGTGCAGTGAACTATGAAAAACATCAGCATGGAGCTTACCAACACAATACCAAACTAGCCATTATTTTCTCTCATTCCCATCAACATCTGTATAGGAACCTAACAATGCCCTTGTGTGGCTTGCTTGTTAGATAGAAATAATCTGTAAACAACAATGGTTATACCGGTACGAACGGTTAGTCGGTTACCAGCTGGACCATCTAGAATTGCTGAATTATTGATATGCTCAGAATCCAATTAGACGGATAATTTTTGTTTGCTTGATAGAAAGAACTCATTCAAACAATTATGTTCATTCTTTCATTTAAGCCTCGTGCAGTCATGTTACTGAGATCCCATTTTAACTAAGATTTATGGAAATAAAAGTTGCATATTCCTAACAGCTTCATGGCTGCTACTTTCTGTTAGGACAGAGAATGCTGTAGGTAGAATATTAGAATACTAGAAGTGATTTAAAGCAATCAATTATAGTGAAGTATCATTTATTAGAGGATGATACACATCACAGAAACGCCTTCTGCTGAACTGAGGTTGATATAAATCCTCTGGTTACACAGCTGTTTTCCTTTTTCTGATTTTCCATTCATTGATTGACATTTACTGTTACGAACCTGCAAATCATGCAAGCTTTTACAAAAGTTACTATCTAGGATACTTATTTTCTAGTCAATAAATATACACTCACCTACATCTGTTGTGTCAGGTGATGCTTGTTGGAGTTTGCTGTTCTGCTAGTGCTGATGGAACAGATCCGTATGCTGAACTTTCATTGCAACCTTTACCTGAGTACATGATTTCTACTGATGGTGTCACAATGACATGCATCACATGTACAGATAAGGGTCAGATTTTCCTGTCAGGACGTGATGGGCATATATATGAATTGCAATACACAACTGGTTCAGGTTGGCGTAAACGCTGCCGTAAAGTTTGCCTTGCCACGGGTTTAGGCAGTCTTCTTTCCAGGTATCAGCTGTGAAATAATCTGACCCTTTTCTTTGCCTTTTACGTGTTTCTGGTCACCTGCTTATTCAGTTAACTTGATTTTCAGGTGGGTCCTGCCAAGTGCGTTTAATTTCTCAGCTGTTGATCCTATAGTGGACATGGTTATTGATGAGGAGAGGAACACTATCTATGCACGCACAGAAGGCATGAAATTGCAACTATTTGATTTAGGAGCTAGCGGTGATGGTCCCTTGAAAAAAATCACTGAAGAAAAGAACCTTGTTGATCCACGAGATGCACCTTATGGTGGTCGAAGGCCTAATGCATCAAGAGCTGCACGATCCCCGAAACCATCAATAGTATGCATCTCACCTTTGTCCACCATGGAATCGAAATGGCTCCATGCTGTTGCTGTTTTATCAGATGGCAAGAGATTATTCATTTCAACATCAGGTGGAAGCAGTTCTTCAGTTGGACTGAACTCTGGTTTGCAGAGGCCAAGCTGTTTAAAAATTGTTGCTACTAGGCCTTCCCCACCTCTGGGGGTTGGTGGGGGACTCACATTTGGTGCTGTTTCTGCTGCTGGCAGAGCTCAGCCGGAGGATCTGGCGTTAAAAGTGGAGTCTGCTTTCTATTCTGCCGGCGCTCTTATAATGTCAGATTCATCTGCTACAGCTATGTCCTCCCTTCTAGCTGTGCAGAAAGATTCTGCTGCCCAGTTATCACTGCCCAGTACCTTCGCAACAGCTTCTAGAAGCTCTAAGGCTCTCCGAGAAACAGTCTCCGCTTTGCCTGTTGAGGGTCGGATGCTTTGTGCTTCTGATGTCTTCCCACTTCCAGATGCTGCTTTCATCATGCAGTCTTTATACGCTGATGTGGAATGCCTTTCAGCATTCAGAAAACCTTCTGAGAAAGCATCTATAAAGCTGTGGGCCAAAGGCGATCTTCCTACCCAACATATCTTACCACGGAGAAGGATGGTAGTATTCAATACAATGGGTTTGATGGAATTAGTTTTTAACAGGCCTGTTGACATTCTGAGAAAGTTGTTTGATGGGAACACCTTGAGATCACAAATAGAAGAGTTCTTTAACCGCTTTGGTGCTGGAGAGGCTGCAGCAATGTGCTTAATGCTAGCTGCGAAGTTACTTTACACTGAAGATAGTCTGATAAGCAACGCGGTTTCTGAGAAGGCTGCTGAAGCATTTGAGGACCCTGGGCTTGTTGGAATGCCTCAACTTAATGGCACTACTGCTTTGTCTAACACTCGAACTCAGGCTGGAGGCTTTAGCATGGGACAAGTTGTTCAGGAAGCAGAACCTTTGTTTTCCGGTGCATATGAAGGGCTTTGCTTATGCTCATCCAGACTTCTGTATCCTGTGTGGGAGCTTCCAGTTATGGTGGTTCGGGGGCTGATAGGTTCCAATGACCACGGGGATGGCGTGGTCGTTTGTAGGCTTTCTACTGGTGCCATGAAAGTTCTTGAGAGTAAGATTCGTTCGTTGGAAACATTTTTGAGGTCCAGAAGAAACAAGAGAAGAGGACTTTATGGGTATGTTGCTGGCCTGGGAGATTCTGGTTCCATACTGTACAAAACAGGGCCTACCATTGGTGCCGGTATCCATAACAATGGAAAGAGCCCCTACCGCATTAGAGACATGGACTCTGCAGATCAATCTGCATCGAATAAGAAGCCACGGTCGCTTTATACATCAGCAGAACTAGCTGCTATGGAGGTAACATTTCTGTAATTTGTCAAGGAAGAGAAAATCTAAATTTGTTTGCTTAATACTTTACTTGTATAACAGGTGAGGGCAATCGAGTGCCTTAGGCGGTTGCTTCGAAGATCTGGTGAAGCACTTGTTCTACTACAACTTATTTGTCAGCATAATGTTGCTCGCTTGGTTCAGACACTAGGCAATGATTTGCGCAAAAAGTTAGTTCAGTTAACGTTTCATCAGTTAGTATGTTCTGAGGATGGTGACCAGCTTGCGATGCGGCTTATTTCTGCACTCATGGAGGTAGCACTCTTCTCCCTCTCTCTCTGCTCTGCCCAAACTACCAACAAAAAGGGAACAGCCTTGGTGATTCATCACTCATTGCATTTTAATCTGTACTTTTATTTGATTTTTGCAGTACTACATTGGCCCAGAGGGCAAAGGAACTGTTGAGGATATCAGCACTAAATTGAGGGAAGGCTGTCCTAGCTACTTCAATGAGTCAGACTACAAGTATTACTCCGCAGTTGAGAGTCTCGAGAAAGCATCTATGACAAACAACCAGGACGAGAGGGATATTCTTGCTAGGGAAGCCTTCAATCTCTTGACCAAAATTCCAGACTCTGCTGATTTGAGTGCTATATGCAAGAGATTTGAGAACCTACGGTTAGTTCCTTACTGAATCATCTTGTATATGATAAAACAAATCTATAAATCCTGAACACTTTGATTTATTTGGTCTGCAAGCTGACATTCTCTGTGTTTTGTTGGATGGGAGTTCAGATTCTATGAGGCAGTAGTGCGGTTGCCACTACAGAAGGCTCAAGCACTTGATTCCAATGCTGATGTTATTAATGGGCAAATTGATGCAAGGCATCATGATACTATAACTGCACAGCGTGTACAGTGCTATGAAATAGTTATGAATGCTCTGCGCACACTCAAAGGTGCGGGACGAAGTGGGGCACCTGGTCCAATGACCGCCCTTGATCCAGCTTCTCGAAGCAAATGTATCAAACAGATTATTCAGCTAAGTGTCCAGTGGCCAGACACAGCTTTCCACGAGCATCTATACAGGACACTTATTGAGCTTGGTCTGGATAATGAACTTTTGGAGTACGGAGGCTCTGATTTGGTTGCTTTTCTTCAGAGTGCTGGTCGTAAGCATCAAGAAGAGGTGAATCCTAATAACAACCTGGTATTGTTAGAGATGTACTCCCTCCGTTCCCAAATATTTGTCTTTCTAGTCATTTCAAATGGACACAACATACGGATGCATGTAGACATATTTTAGAGCGTAGATTCACTTATTTTGCTCCGTATGTAGTCACTTGTTGAAATCTCTAAAAAGACAAATATTTGGGAACGGAGGGAGTATTTAGTATGTTAACTCAATTGAAAAATTTGTTAACGTGTTGAATCTGAAGGCCTTGTAGAAGAGTGTAGAAGAATATCTTGCATTTTATGTTGTATTTTGTTGCATTTTTGCTTGAGCTGGCTGCCTTATCGATCCTACAGGCTCCACCACTGCCTCAACTTACATCATCGTGTCCATATTGTTCTCATCTTAATAAAATGGAAACTGAAATTATTAACATGAGTTCATTTAGTTTATATCCTGTTTAGTGTTAGCTAAAAGGTACACCATCTGCTAAAGTTTACGTGGAGCCTGCCCATCTCTTGTCTAATACCAGCCAGATTCAATCATACTATCATACAATTGTTCCTGCTACTTAGTTTTCTTTTTGCTCTGATAATCTAAAAGTGCCTTCTTCAACTTCTGGATATATGATTCCTTGCATTAGAAATGCTTGTATGTTTGCTAAATCTTTCCAAGTCATCATCATCTTAACTTGTACTGAGTTCAAGACTTTACTGTGTTATAAAAGAATATACATGTTGTGCTGTCCTGACCGTCTCTTTCTTCCACTTTTAAGGTTCGAGGGGCTCCTAGGTTGGATGATTTAGGCGCACCTATTTCTACCAGCCAAACGAAGTATCTTGAGCTCCTAGCAAGGTACTATGTTCTCAAGGGGGAGCATGTTGCTGCCGCCAGGATGTTATTGATATTGGCAGAAAGGCAGTGCTCCAATGCCGAAGAAGCTCCTGCTCTTGACCAGAGGTCTCCACATTTTGTTCTGCTTCTTTTCTTTACCTCCGTATGTCCATGTGTTGTATCTATTAACACCTAACTTTGGAATCCAGGTATCAATATCTGAGCAATGCTGTGCTACAGGCTAAAAGTGCAGGCATTGCTGCCGATTCGTCGAGAAATCCTATTGACAGTAGTACAGTGGATCTACTTGAAGGCAAACTTGCAGTGCTTCGGTTTCAAATGCAAATTAAACAAGAACTGGAGTCTATGGCTTCACGGCTTGAAACTATCCCAGGCAGTGGTGAATCACCCAGTGACCCCTTTCCTCGTGATAATATTCTAGCTGATGCAGAATCTGCCAAGGAGGCCAAGGACAAGGCGAAAGAGCTTTCACTGAATCTTAAGAGCATTACTCAACTATACAATGACTATGCTGTTCCATTTAATCTTTGGGAGGTACGATTTTCTGTGTTTCATGGAATTCAAGTTGGATCACAACATTGTTACATGATTTCAACTCTTGCCTTTATGGAGCTGAGGTCTTAGCAAATGGACTTCTCAAAACAACCTTTCATGTCCTGTTCGTTAGCATGCTCATGTGCATTCCACTTATTCACCTAAAATTTTGAACCCTAACCAGGATTGAAGTTGCATGAGATGTTTGTTGATGTGCACTGTAAGATCATGCTGGCTTATGTTTACTATGAACTACTCCCTCTGTTCCCTAATATAAGACCTTTTTAGCTATTTCAAAATATTGGCTACATACATACTGAAATGAGTGAACATACACACTAAAATGTGTTTAGATACGTACGAATCAAGAAAAAGCTAAAAGGTCTTATATTAGGGATTGAGGGAGTATGAAGTGTGCACTACTGGGAAATCTTGCTGCTAGTATCATTATGTTTCTTTTCTCAAAAATAAATCATGGTGCTCAATAAGTTTGCCTAGTTCCAAAACAAAAGAACCTCAAGGCAAACTGACGTTCTGGCTTTGGTGTTCTTGCCTTTCTGTTGTTGGGTCATGCATTTGTACTTAGGAGTGCCTTTTACTTCGTAAGGCTTACATCTGTTTTGGGTAATTACTCAAAAAGTTGACTGCTTAAAGCTTGTTGTTGTTGTTAGGTTTGCCTGGAAATGCTCAACTTTGCAAATTACTCTGGAGATGCTGATAGCAAAATTGTCCGGGAAATTTGGGCCAGACTCCTTGACCAAACACTGACAAGAGGTGGTTTAGCAGAAGCATGTTCTGTGGTGAAAAGAGTTGGCTCAAAACTAGATCCTGCAGATGGAGCTTGTTTACCTTTGGATATAATATGCCTTCATCTTGAGAAGGCTGCATTGGTATGTGTACATGGCATCTATATATGTATTTTTCATACTTAGCAGCAGTGCACTTCACAGGGAGACCTATATCATCAAATGCTCCTATCTACAGGATAGGTTAAGTTCAGGACAAGAATTAGTTGGTGATGAGGATGTTGCAAGAGCCCTTCTCGGAGCCTGTAAAGGTCTAGCCGAGCCTGTGCTTGCTGTGTATGATCAACTGTTATCGAATGGCGCAATCGTGCCCTCACTTAATCTGAAGCTGCGGCTTCTGAGATCAGTTCTCGCAATCCTTCGTGAATGGGGAATGTCGGTCATTGCCCATAAGCTAGGCACCACAACTGCTGGGGTTTCGTTCTTTTTGGATGGAACATTTTCGCTCAATCAAACAGGGTCTTTGCAGAAAGGTGTTCGAGATAAAATAATTAGTTTGGCAAATAGGTAAGCAACATAATCCCCGTGAGTCAAATCACCAATCCTTTTTGTTCATACTTGCTATTTTAATGTTACCTCCTGCAAATCACATAAGCTCCGCAATTCTACATGCTCACATTGTGTTTGCATCTTCAGGTATATGACTGAGGTGAGGCGATTAAATCTCCCACAGAACCAAACAGATAATGTGTACCGAGGTTTCCGTGACCTAGAGGAGAAATTGTTATCACCTTACTAGCCATTCTTTATTTGTCCTCAACATTGTAAAGTGTGGGATGCGCATTTGTTGTTGTACCAAGTATGGGAATAAAGCCAAGACAATCTTGATTCAACTGGACATTGATCTCTCATACGCTGTTTATCCATGTAGTGGAATTTTGTGCAAGAACCCAGGAGGGGGCTCATCACGGATCAAATTGTTTGTACATCCTTTATACGTCAGCGTGGGTCTGTTGCCTCAATTTTGGAAACAGGGCAGGCAACCTCATTTCTTTGCGCGTCTCGAAGATATTGGATTGTTACTGCATTGTTTCCGTAGTGATGAGGTTGTACAGTTCTGTAGTTAAATGATTCTTCAAGCTAGTTGTTTCCGTAGTGTTGTTAGTTCCTAGTCGGAACATCAGTTTCTTCTATAGCTGAAATCTTGTTGGTCCTTTTGCAATGTTAGTTGTTTCCGTAGTGTTGTCAGTTGCTGCATACAGGTTAGTGTTTGCAGAGGCTACACGTGGAACCCCTATTCCTTTTGCAAATCCACGCAACTGTTTTGTGAGGGATGCAAATTTGGAACCTAAAGGGACTTGAAGAGATGCAAATTTATTAAAAAAACACTATTTTTTCAAATGAGGTGAATTCGGTATACCCTGGAGGTTCCAAATTTGCATGCCTATGTATTGGGTTCCAAACGCATTTTAAACCCATTTAAAAATTGATGCTTGTTTGAAACTGAACGCAAGTTGTTGTACTGTCAACACACACAACAACAAAAAAGTCGTTAGCATTTGGATACTCTATTAATTAATCTTTTGATATTCTACCCAAAAGATTTATTGTGAAAAATATGACAAAAGGAGTGCAAACACTCATTTTGCACATGAAATCTTAGATAGACTTTGTATAACTACATGTATCAGTCAACGTCTTGTCCACTTGCCCACAATGACCGAGTCTGACAAGGTTATTCCTCTGCATCACCAAAATCCACACTGCCTGTCATATTGTTCTCTCCTCCCAATTCCTTCATTATTTGTTGTGACTCAGCCAGCAAATCTTGGATATGTGGTGCATTCATGTAAGGAGTGCGCCGAGTACCACCGACGAGGGTCCTCCAGCATTTCATGTAGTGCGCCCTGAGGGCGTTGGACACTATGTTTCGTGTACGAGGCTGCAACAGTAAATATCATGTTAAAATGGTTATTTAGTTCTGTAGTCCGTGCTGACTGCAGATCATATTAAGCAGAAAGGCTGGAGGACCGACCCTCTCCTGCATGGTTCAAAAAATAAACAAATGAAATTCACAGTCCAAGGACCCAACACATACCTCATTGTAAAGTGAAACCCACTTGCGCACAGCTTGTTCAAAATTTTCATAATCAAACTGAAACAGAGAGATCCAAGTCAGCTAAGACACCAAAGGTAAATTAGGTATGAATACCGTAACACAGAAGGAAATTGGTCAAGTATGCAGAAGCAGCTGTATCCTTGTTATTTGACACAGTCTTAAGTGTGGGATTTGTAACTTAGAACAATAAAACAAAATTTTGCCATGCATATACCATAAAATAATAAACTGAACGAGACCATTACAATTAGTGACCGAATTTTAAAATAAAACGCAATCACTTTATAAATTCTAGAGCAATAAGTCTCATCCCATCCTTAGCAAAACAAATTCTAGAGAATCATCATTTCTGTTGACCCACCGAGAACGAAGTGGGAATTACGGAGTATATGAATAAAGCAACATGCATTACTACAACAAAAGCTAAATGAAGAAACTGTATATAAGCAGTCAAGTTGATAAAACGTAATTATTACATGATTAAGTAAATTCAACATGCAACAGTGGTGTATCGGACCTTTTCAAATTTATTAAAATGGATTCGTAGCGTGGTATATCGAAGACTTATGCGATATTTTGCTGGCCATATGAATAGCCAGCATTTGTCTGGTATGCGCACAACATCAATTTTGAAGTATCCATGCTTCATATGTTCCCGAGGAAGCCTTAGCAAGAGTACCGAGTTCTAGAGTGAACATTGTTTTGTTAGAAGCAAACAAAAAAGATTATGTATCCAATAATTGCCAAATGCATAAATGAAGCACAGGAAAAGTACCGCTGGTGCCCATTCTTGTATTGCCATGTTTAAACAGTCAAGAAGTCCAACAATTTCAAGTGCTTCCAACTACAATAACAGTATCATCAATAGAAAAAACATGGCATCACACATCTACCTGGCTGAGAAGACACTAACAACACTTTAAGTAAACAAAATTCCAACGTTTCACAATCCTAGCTACAACTCTGCCGCATCAGGTTACAAATGGATTCAAGGATGCCGGGAGATAATTCCTATGTAAACAATTTCGGATATAATGCTAGTGTTTGTGTTATGTCTTCATTGGAAAATGGGGTTGAAAAGTATTTGGGTGCATGCTTGTCTATGCTGACATGACTCAAGAGAAACCTAAATAGAAAGGGAATATGATAAGTCACATTGCGGCATGCAAAAATAGGAGAAATGTGAAGGCATGGTGATGTTAAAAGGAAGCTTTATGGTAACCATGACAAACATGAAATTTAATGCACCAATTGTTTATGTAAAAACACAATCCATGGAATCCTGAGAGTTGCAAATCTATTGGATTCTTAATCAGTGGAGAGAAAACTAAATAACCACAAAAGCAGGGGAAGAAAAATGTAAAAATGGACAAGGGATGGACATCATGAACATATAAGTGGAAGATAAATCCCTTTGTGGGTGGGTGGGAAACATACAAGTATTCCTGTTGCTGCAATCCGTCGCTCCAATTCGATACCAAAGGCATTCTTCGGTTTTTTCTGATCTTCCCTCGAAGGATTCAGTATTTTTTCCGCTATCCTACCATGACGAAACATAGATTCACAAAGATTCAAACAATTTACTACACTACTGCACTTAGTATCTAGGCATCTTTTTAGTTTTGATGTGCCGAATGGAACTATGGAGATTAGGAACCAAAAACGTGTAAAAATATGGAGCTAAAAGGAATACCTTATCGAATCATTGACAAGTCTTTTTCCCCTCACAAGGTGAGATCTACATAGGTCATTGTTCACTTTGATATCACTAATAATTCTAAGCAAACTTAGCTTTGCCAAGTATACCAATATACTTGCTACCTGTAACAATGAGACAGGTTATTGACCACTAATAGTATGTGACTGTTTAACAAATTTGTGTTAATGTTTCAGAAGCCAGTCCCAGACTGGCTCCGGCAAGGTGGCTGGTATTACCATCAGGTTCTATGCTTCTAACAACAGCAGAGAGAGTATTAGGCCACATGAGCCAAGTCATCCCATATACAAATATCAGGTGTAACAAAGGATTCAAACACCTGTTTACATGTTCTTAAAAAACTTCACAAAGGTAATTGTAAGATAAACAATTTTAAGAAGGCGGAGGTTCCAAGTAACGGAGGTTGTGATATACTACCAACTATGACCATTTGAGACAACTGGCCACAATGCTTTCATCTGGTAACACAAGATGACTTTCTACCATAAATTGAAAATCAGCTCAAAAGCCAAATATTATAAGGCAATGGCAAACCTGAATATGGTCTTCAGATAAAATCTTTTTTCTGACTGCAAGGCATCTAAACATCGTAAATCATTGAACCTGTAAGTAAGAAAACTTTAAAACTGGCCAAAGAACCTAAAAGTAACCTTTTTACCTTTGCAATAATTCTTCTGATTCCCTCAGCTTCCCTAGGGTTACAAGAGTGACACTTAATTGTACGGCTGCGATTGTAGAACCAAACGAATCCCATCCCTAGCAAACAGTTCCACAGATAATTTTCAGTAGTTTACGTAGGGATGATGTGACAGGCTCTGGTCAAGAGTGCCCTTTCTCCTTTTCTGTTTTCAATCAGCTTTTATTTTGTTTCCTATATGCTTTATCAGAAAATAGTATGGACTGCCAATTGGACTAGAGTTTCACAAAATATGTCACATCAAAACTATTTCAGACTTTCTACTACTTGAGATGTTGTCAAACAGTCAAGAACCATTGTATGCTATTTTCTGGTAGAATTTCAACCCATTGAAATGTCAAGGATCACCGTGAATGCACTGGTATTTCCCCCCTAGCCATGTTGGCATGTTAAATCCACTGTTATACATAACGAGTAGGACAAAGCTGAAGCTCTTGATATTTCATAAATTTGCACATTTAGGATCACCGTGATACTATTTCGCTAAATTTGCACATCTGGTCTACGTACTACCTCCATTCCAAAGTAATTGAAGTTCTGGGTTTGTCCTAAGTCAAACTTGTTTAAGTCTGACCAAGTCTATAGAAAAATATATTGACATCTAGAGCACCTAATTAGAACCACGAGATTCTTTATGAACTATATTTTCGCATATGTGTATTTGGTTATGTAGATCCTAGCACATTTTACTATATAAGTTGGTCAAACTTAAGCTAGTTTGACTTAGGACAAACCTATAACTTTAATTATTTTGGAATGGAGGGAGTAAGAATGAGGCAAAAACAATAGTGATCTGTGCTTCAACGCACTTGAATGCGTACTAGTGGTTGGGGCGCCACCCTGTGGCGCCGCTTAAGAGAAAGCTGTGCGCACATTTTCATTTAAAAAATACATAGTCATCGCCTCCGTCTAAAAAAACATCTCAGAAAAAAAATCATCACCTTCATCTAAAAACAGAAGTAAAAAGAATTTTTTTTTACCACCGCAGCCTACCAATAGGTGCCACTTTGCATAACCGTCTATTTAAAAAATACCGAAGGTCCTAACATCCATCTAAAAAGAAAAAAACGCATTTAAAAAATAATCCACACCTTCATCTAAAAAAAATTCAAAAAATTTCTCACCGCGGCCAACCAGCTTGCGCCACGTGGCATAGCTGGCTGGCCGCCCTTTGCGCATAGCTTAATGTGTTTAATGTAGTGATACATTATCCTTCCTTGCCACCCCACTCAACCTTGAATAAACAAACAACTAAACACGACTTGTGTTTCAGGCAAAGTTAATGCAGAACTTCACAAAAAATCAGTGTCACCAACTAAAGCACCAATTTAAGGCCCACATTATGTTCATGCCTGATTTCGTACGACAGACTACTGAAGAAACATTGTAGGATTACAGCTACATGTGCATACCTTCGAAAGCTCCATAATATGTAATATCTTCCTTCGCAAATTTTCAGCTTCATCCAGTTGTTTCAGATTCATCAACTCCTGGAAAAACTGGTAACATGAGTACGAAGCCACAAAAAATGCACTCAAGAACAAAGTAAAATCACAAATTACGATCATAAAATCACAAACTGGTAACACTTGGTTGGGGGAGTGGATGTACAATCCTACCACCTGGGTTCAAGTCCTCACGATGCAAACTTACGTTCCTATTCATACTGTAGGGCTCTCCCCTACAGTTCTACTAAAAAAAGCAGTGTAGGGCATAGAATAAGAGAAAAAAGAGATGCAATCATTGCTAGGAACTTAAAAGGACTGATCAGCAACCTAGACCACGATGAAGTACGAATGATCTATGGCACAACTTCAAGTTACAACCATTCTTAGCATTTTACCTAGCAAATGCTTCTGATGTAACAATTTAATAATCTGTGTAAATTTGATGCCAATTGTCAATCAGCGCTGAAAATGATGAAATTGATTTTCAAGGGAGTATGTTAGATCCGTAACTTTATTTCACTGTCTCCTTAACACTAAAAAACAGACACAGTGTGCAAGACCTGACGTGTTAACTTTCATGTTAGGAACAGACTCCTGTGATTTTTGTCTAATTAGTATTCAACTCAGAATGGATTATACACACCACAATTTCTACATACACTATATGGTTTGTGTCTAAACTAATTTCCTGTAAGAAGTATGCAGAAATGGAACAAACCGTTGAATACAATTGCTGCAGTCCAATGTTTGCCCTATTATATTTTTCTTTTTCGAGAAAAATGCAGAAGTCTTGCACGATAGAGAACAAGCTCTGTACAAGCCCTAAAAGGGGCAACACCCTAAATTACAATGCCACACTTCTAAGTGCTAGGCATCGCTGGGAGAAGCTCTAACAAGGGCAACCGACTACGTGCCTTTCCGCACCGCTGATGGGGTGGAGAGGATGACCTGATGCCACCATATCACAACAACTGGAGGTCGCGCCGTGGATCCACAAGAGCACCTCATGCCCTAAGGTGCAGGAGAAAGGGCAACCTATCAGTAGGTGGGTCATGCTCTCCTCAGATTGGCGACAAAGACATGCCGATGTAACCTGCAGCCCCCTGCCAAGCCTAGCGTATTTTAAACAAATAATTAGGGATCTGAACAAAATTTAGCATATAAAATTTTGGGGATACTTTTACGCGTCATCTAGTCTTTCCATTCTCTGTCCTCAACCCTATAATATCCGTCAAAGAGCATCTCTAGCAGACCCCGCAAACGGCCGGGCCGTAAAAGTCGTTTGAGGGCTCCCGCAAAAATTATTTACGGGACGGCGAGCGCTCCGGCGGAACAGTTCCCGTAAACCCGTCCCGCAAATGTTTTGCGGGATGCGTTTGCGGGATCTATTCCGCGCCGGAGGGCTTGCCGTCCCGCAAATACAATAATAAGCAAATATTTAGCAAGTTCATCATGACAAGTTCATCATCATATATATACATCACTAGTTGATCATCATACTAGTTCATCACATCCAAAATCATGTGCAACAAACGAGGTATCAAGTTTAGGTTCATGAATGCGCGATAAAACAAGACAAAAGATGCTCAAACGACATTGATCAATCAAGCAACATTCTCATTGTTACGAAGAACGTTGCCACCAACACTGCCCCTAGCACCTCCATCGCCACCATCCACATTGACCGAAGAGCTCGCACCACCATCTTCACGAACTTGAACCGGAGAGTGAGCACCTCCATCTTCACGAACTTGAACCAGAGAGTGAGCACCACCATCACCACCATTCACTTGGACCGGAGATTGAGCACGACCACCATCACCACCATTCACTTGGCTTGCCGAAGCACCACCAACCATGCCGAAGCCACTTCCGCCACCCATGTCGAGGCCACCACCACCATTGCCGAAAGAAAAGCCCCCTCCAAACCCAACACCACCACCGGTCATAAGATTTTGGAGCTCCATCTTCCTCCGGAGCATGATCTCCATTCTTTTCATCTCCCAAAATTCTCTTGCCATTGCATCCATGCCCTCCGGATTCATCATCATGAACCAGTCCTCCTCGGCGGTCCTCTCGTCCTTCCTCCTTTGCTCCTCTAGGATGAGCTTGCGCTCCTCGAAGGCACACCTCTTTTCCCATTTCTCCTCTTCGTGCTTCTCTTTCTTTCGGCCATGGCAACTTTTGCATCCCAATGCTTGGCTAGCATATCCTCCATCTTCGCTATCTCACCAATTTGATCCCTCAAAGTGATTGCCTCGGAATTCCTCTTGACTCTTGCTTTCTCCTTGTTTCCATCCGGCTTGCCCTTGTTTCTTCCTCCTCTTGGTGCATCATCACTATCATCATCATCTTCAACCTCCACTTTGATGCCTCTTTTAAGGGGATCCCTTGTCCCTCACCCTCCACTTCTCATTATACCGGAGCCATTTCCAACAATGTTGACGATTGAATTACTGGACATTGGAGGCTGGGATTTGGTTGTAGTACTCGTTGGCGATGCGATCCTAAACACAAACATTGAGACAAGTATGAGCTCATAATCGTCCTATGCACACCGCTGGGGACTTGAAGATGAAGAAATGCTCACATAATCATCAATAGTGACGCCACTTGGTGGTGCATTCCACACTTGCTCCAAGCATCCGAACCAACGGGAGCAAGCTTTGTTGATGGTGTTCCAACGGCCTTGAAGGCCTTTCAAGCTCCGACCGGATGGGAATGGTATCATTTGATGAAATTTGTCTTCAATTCTTTGCCAATAGTTGCCATATGTTTGATCCTTGCCGGTGATGGAGTCAAGAGGGATGCTTTCCCATGCTTTAACTAAGCATGCATCCTTCGTCTCCATGTAGTTGCCGATCCTCCCCAACCTAGCATCATAGTCGGCCTCTAGGATCTCTTGCACATCATCATCATCTTCATTCTCATCGTGCACCTCCGCGTCGACCTCAACATATGATGCATCGAAATCGCCAAGAGGGGCACTCAAATTCACCATGCTCTCGGCCAACATCTCCGTATATGTGTAGGGCACATTTTGGCTACAAAAATCAACGGCCAAAGCTCAAGCAATTGTTCCGGAAGGCCGAAAAATGATGACAGGAGCAAAGCAAGCAAAATATTTTTTTACCTCCCGGCCGCTTCATTGAACACGTCTTAGGCGTGGCCGGCGGCTTCGTCATCAATGTGGATGCCGCGGTCGGCCGGAGGCGGAGGAGGAGCCCGACCGCTTGGCGCGATTGCCTTCTTCCTCGGAGGCTTCGCCCGCGCATTGGCGGGGCCGGTCGAGGCGGTCTTCTTCCTCTTGGGCGGGGCGCGTGGAACCGGAGCAGGGGCGGCGCTCGGTGGTGCCGCGCCGTCTGCGCCGCTTTGAACGAGATGGCTCCCTTGGCGCTTCCTCTTGAGGGCGGCGGCGGCAGAAGTTGGAGCCGTGGGAGGCCCGAGCGGACGGACCGGCGGCGGTGGCTCCATCCGGCTGAATTCCGGCGCTGCGAGGCCGAACGGCAAGGTCAGAGGATGGATGGGCGGTGGCATTGGGGCGGGAGGCAAGAAACGAAAGCCGGCGGAAGTGCTTCGCGCCAACCGAAAGGGGATCCGGCAAAATCGGGTGGATTCCTGCACATATGGAGGAAATGGGCTCGCGGATGCGGGATCCCACAAAAAAAAATCCGGGACGGCCCGATTTGGCTGATATGCTCGGGCCGGGGATACGGGATGGATCCCACAAACCGGCGGTTATTTTAGCGGATGGCCCGGTTTGCGGGATCTGCTAGAGATGCTCTAACTGATTGTACAGAACCATGCTGGATACTGTATTAAAGGAATCCATGAACCTTGAAAGGATGCCTCGCTAAATGAGTGAACTAAATTTTAGAGACACTGGTCTAATGCTTGGGAGTACAAGGGTTTAATCACCATGTTGTTGCATGGTTGTCAAATGTATTTTATGTTTTCAATATGCAACTTTGTGGCATACATGCCATGTGTTTGAACACTAAAAAGCATCACTGCATATTCCATTTGTGAACATGAACACAGTTGAAACCCCTATGCACAAGTTCAGAAAGTGCAGTGGTTATTGAGAGGCAGGAAATAAGAGAGGTGCTTACTGTAGAGTGAAACATCATTCTTTGTAAGCAAGCAGGGGATTCGCCAAGTCCAGCTTCCTATTTTAATCCTCATTAAGCCCCCTTTCATGCCAAAAAAAGATTAAATCTACTCTGAAATGGTAAGCATACCTCAAGTATCCTAATAGATTCCCGGACAAGAGCTTCTGCATCTTTTCTTTTTCTTTGTTGACTTAGCACCTAAGAATAGACAAAACAATAGGTTTAGCTTTTGTGACATACACAATAGGAATATGTTTTAGAAGGCATTTCCCTGGTAAATCCATCTATTTAGGTTAAGGGAACCAACGAAAAGGAGGGAAATCTCAAGAAAACACAGTTTAGAGTGAGCTCAAGAAGAGTATATATATGAAAACACTTCATGCAAGAATAAAATACAGTTCTATGCAGCAGAGCACACACAACCATATGAGCTTCATGGTGATATAACAGTTAGATTCTCAGAGAGAGAAACACATCACTACTGCCTTGCAGGAAATCGACAAATCATGAACAATGTATGATCCATACGGCCACACATGTGAAGACACTGGGTTTTATTTCAAACTGACGAACAGCTTCGAAGCCATGTTTTCTCACGTACTTTTTTTCCTCGAACGCGCAGGAGAGCTGCGCATCATTTTCTCTCTCTCTCCCGAACGCACAGGAGAGCTGCACATCATTATATTAAGAGGAAAGAGTCTAAAAAGACTCATACAAGCCCATTAGGCAGGGGTTTTTCTCACGTGCTCTCAGAAGGCACTCTAATCCAATCTTTCTCAAGACATCATACATTTCACAAGTTCAAATAGAAAATATTTTTTTTGGACAGAAAGAACTGGGGGATGTGCACCAACAAAGGGAGCAAATGCTGAAACAAATGCTCCTGCTATTTTCATATGGTAGGATGCCCTGTGTTAGGCTACACTTCTCGACTCCTGACACACGAACTGTAACAACGGAGGTTTGAAAGCAAGGAGGCACAACTGTGGAGGCAGCTGCAAGCTCCTAACTGTTCCAGAACCAGTAACTGTATGAGGCAATTAATTAATATTGCAAAAGGAAATGTTGCACGGTAGGATAGTAGCATGAATCACAAGAGGCGGGAGGGAGCCTTGATGGCAGCCGGACCTGAAGGGCATGAGAGACTAGAGGAAGTAGGAGACTGAGATAAGACTGATTTATTTTTGCTTAATTAGTTCCTCATAGAGGGTCCTCTTTGTTATGAGCAAAGCAACTTGATCTACTGCTAAACTTGATATATATTTCTCTTGATTATGTCTTACCGGCTGATTTATCAGGTGAATCTCTTGAATTAACATCTTTACTCATTAATCAAGTAACATGTTTCTAGGCCAGATGCAGTTTTCAATTAGCATGACCATTAGATAATAATTAATATCCATGAACTTTACATAGTTTCCACCAAACAATGTCAGTGTCAGATATGCTTAATCGATACATATTTCCTTTCCTCTTCCCTCAGTGAAAAAGGCCTGAGCATCATTAGAGCCATGTTCTGTGAGATCAATTCCATTCTTCGCTTAACTTTATATTGATTTCATGTAGTTATTGTTCCAGAGACTGTAATAAAGCTGCACATTCCACGGCAACATTTGGTGCTAAGCTGGTCCTAGAACCCTCCCTAGATGTGGCCAGGTCAGGCTCCAGACATCCCATGAGGTGGCCAACGATTTGATTGGACCACAGGGTTAACTGAATCGGCAAGGTTCCAGGTAAAAGAAAAAACTTGTGAGGCTCAGGGCCTAGTTTAGCTTGGTGTGTGCGTGTTGTATCTGGCCCAGTGCCTAGAAAGGAAATAAATATCTTCTAGCAAACAATATACGTCGTTTTGTTGGCCTGTGGGGTTCAGGACCTAGGTTTGCATAGACGTGTACTCGTTCTCGTTGTATCTGATTTTCCCTTAATTAATTGTGCAATTCTATTCTTATTAATGAAAGGCAGAGATCCTGCCCTTTGAGAGAGATGTCTCTAGAAAACAATAAGAGAATACAGTACATAACAGTACTTATACAGCAACAGAGCAGTTGTACTTGTACCCTGGCTAGAAGGTACATTGTATTTGCATAATCTGGGTGACCAGGCCCCACAACACTTCCTTGTATCTACACCAGAGTTAAACCAATGAGCGTTAGAACTACAAAAAAATATCCGAAAAATTAGTCAATAGTATTATTTCTGTACAAAAGTGAGCACACATATAGTGATACGTAACTGATATGCACCACTCACAAATATTTGATGATTAAAAGAAAACAAATAAAACAACAGTCAGCAGAATACTATGACTAAAGCTGTTTACTCATAAACACGATCTACTAATACTTGCTCATGCTGGCTTCAACAGTGAGTTACAAGAGTTGTTCATGTTATTCTCCATCGATTAACATGCATACATTTTTTTAGTGCTTTGTCCAACGGGTCATGACTCAAATAATGATATGTTTTCCTGATGGCCTATCATTTAGTCTGCTTACGTGCCAACAGCAGAACGATGTGCATGCCAGATAAACTAGTGTGTACTGCTTAACTTGGATGTTGTTAATATGAAGTATCTCAGTGGCATAGAGAAAGGAGGTTCAAGAATTACCTTCAAACATGCAAAGAGAAAGGAGGTTCAAGAATTTAGTATTACCTTCAAAGCACGCTGAAAATAATAATTTCAAACATGCATAGAGAAAGGAGGTTCAAGAATTTAGTATTACCTTCAAAGCACGCTGAAAAAAAGAAACAATAGAAATAGAAAATGATATAAGAAGCAAGTTTGAGCTGAAGAAAACATGCATAAATCATAGAAAACTGATTCAATAATTGTATGAAAATCACAATGGCAAAATTTTCTTTTTTTTCCTTTCAAAGTTTCTATTCCACAAGCAGCCTCTTTAATATTTTTGTTGCGCATGAGCAGACGACGAGCAACTCAAATAAGCAGAGATGCTTAAATGAGTATTCACATGAGAACTTCTGCAGTGTTGTGGATGCTATGTAAGAACTCTATGGTATATAATGATGGTATGTTTCTTTAAGGGGACATTTGATTCCTATGTTCGATTTTGCAGGCTCTAGGAAACGTTCATAAAATATGCAAGTTAGAATCAGATTGTGCAAATTATTCAGGTTTGCAAAGATAAATGAGTAAACGGCTCCACGATTGATCTCATCAAGATAAATGAACTACATATTAAGGGTAAGCAACAGAAAGTGGTTCTGTTCTGATATATTCAAGCCGTACAAACTATTGCCTGCTAGCTGTTACATTTTTCCCCCAGAACAGTAGGGGAGAGTTCTATTGAGCTATTATATAACATTTCACTCAAACACTTCTTTTAGGCCAACCATCTGACTTTATTAATCACTTCAACACTTTTCTAACTGTATAGCATAACACAATTACAAAAAAAATTGAAAATTGAACTCGAAAAGATTCATGAGGTAACAACAGGTACCTCATAACATGTCTGAGCTTGATCAAACCTGTTCTGAAGATGATAGTGTTGTCCAAGATTACGCAAAGCTGTTCCAACCCTACAAGAGGTATGTATAACATGTTTTATGCAGAACAAGGTAATTCACCAAAGTAGGGAATTTAGATGGAACTTCATAAGCATCGACAAGTGTGATCAATCATGCAAACACAGAGTGATCAGGATATAATATTAAGTTCTCTGCTATTACAAAGGCGGAAGTGTACACCATTCTGCCGCTCATCAACAACAGTACACACCAAGCAGGCAGGGATGCATAACATGCACCATGTAATGGAAACAAATATCATGTCACCTATGCATCCCTTTCTATCCGCTCCAATTTAACCCTAAAAACTAGCCTTTTGCCCTTGAGATATAACCTTATGTTCACTCCTTTTACAAAATGAACCGAATCATAAGTTACTGAACAAAAATCTTAATCTAAAACTTACAGTACCGTATATCATCAGGTCCAAATGATTGCTCCAAGATTTCAATTGCTTCCAGAAATAACGGTTCAGCTTTCTCAAACTCTTTTCTTAACACATAAAACTCCGCCTGCAATATTGAAAACAGAGAACAAGAGGAATGTCTGTTCAGGCAAGAGCAGTACTGAGAGGTTTATGAAAGCCACCACAAGACAGGACGTAGCCTGGCCTTTTAAATTCTTACATGGAAACCATCGAGTGCTGGTGTGTTAAATGCAACCCGTACAACTTAACATACTGGGAAAACGTAGTGATACATAATGAATTCAGTACATGATGCACTGATGCCAAGAATTCAGGTCATTTAAAGTTGTTTGGTTGAGGGATCTTGGCTGGTTACTGGTGCAATGGATATTCACTTGGTAGAAAGATTGGACCCTAAAAATACAGTGCATGCAATCTAATATTGATACACCCAAGTATTTTAATTCTAAAGCATAAAAACTAGTTGATTCAATCGTGGCCACATCCTACATAGTGTTAAGTTGTCAGTACCCCACCTCCAGAGGGCTTATGTGGTATACAGCCTTATATGTAGTTTAAAAAAAGTGATACCTACGACGAACTAGGCATCAATTTCAATTTCAATTAAGGTAGAAGCAAAGGTTCGAACCCAGGCTGGCTAGCCCACCATCCATGGTGCTAGCTAGTAAGCCGATTGGCGCCTTCTCTTGTGCAATTTAGAATTAAAAATAGACAAGGACTAGAAAAGTTGGGCGTGCTTCGCTAAGGGCAGCCCCAGTGCATGTAGCTCCCGCTTGCGCAGGGTCTGGGGAAGGGTCCGACCACTTTGGGTCTATTGTACGCAGCCTTTCCCTACATTTCTGTAAGAGGCTGTTTCCAGTACTTGAACCCGTGACCACTTTGGGCGTGCTTCGCTGTGCATTAAAAATAGACAAGGACTAGAAAAGTTGGGCGTGCTTCGCTGTGCTGTTGGTGTTGGAGGGATTTCATTTTTTTATTTGGTTTGGCGCATGTGGAGATGATGGGGTGTTTTTTTTATATAATATAATGCGGTGTTTTGGTGAGCCCTTCCTGATGGCGTGACTCTGTTATGTGCTAATCAATATGTGGGGAAGTTTCCTGCGCTGGTGGCCGCATGTACTGTATAGGTGCTACAGTGTCGCATGCTGGCGCTTCTTTTTTGCCAGGTGGTGAGAGGTGCGCTGGACTGATGTGTTTTTATAGGCTGGTGTTGCCAATTGATTTGAGAAATCGTTGGCCCAGTCAAAACCGTAAACCAAATACAAAATTGAATACCTCAATCAAATGAGAGAGCTCCTTAAGAAATCGTTTACCTCAAAATCGTAAACCAAATCCAAAATTGAACACCTCAACCGAATGAGAGACCTCCAAAATTAGGGATCATAGTGAATTTAAAGATGTGTTAAATGCGCACGAATTTACCAGGTAAGTGAACAAGGATATGTAAGAGATTGTTTGGTTCAACGTCTAACCTTGCCAAACTTTGCCACATACTTCTTGCCAAACTCACGTTAAGTTAGGTCAATAAAATCTGAGTGCACTTTAGCATCACTAAGAGAATCTTGCCACACCTTTTTAGTCCATGACACACAAGACCCATCTGTCAGAAAATTAATCTTTCCTAACGCGCGACTACAAACTAAATCCCATACCTAAATCGGTCAAACTTGCCCACCTTAGAGTGTGACAAAGTGTGGTTATGTTTGGCATTTTGGCTATGAACTCAAACAGGTCATAAAACTCATAAAGCTTATGGAGTGCAAGAGTTCCGTTCATTAGAGAGGAAAACAGAATGTTACTTCAGTCTCCAGTTCATAGTCAGAGGTGACAATTACCAAGTTTTTTAGTGCCGATGCAGCATGTGGATCTCTCAGTCCAAATCCTTCTTTAGCTTGATGTAGGGCTGCCTTGAAGAACCTTTCAGCTTCATCTAGTTTTCCCTAAAAAAGGAGATAAATACATATAATAGGATAACAATAACTGTATTTCAAAGGTCAAACGCAGAGTAGGAGTAACTAAAGATGGACCCCTCCTTTCCTCCTTACGTACAGTCATACTCCAAGGAACATTATGGTATTAGAAACTTGTGATGCACATGGCATATGGTCCAAATGATCATAATTAATGCAAATGTTCAGCAGTCCCATGGTTTATTGACTCAAGCAAGTTTTAGAATATGTACTTATGGAAGTTGCTACACTCAAGCGTTCAAGCAATAGCAATCCAAAATATCATGACAAATTACTATTAAGTTTCAGCATATGAACATAAAAACAGAGCGTAGTTTAATGACAAGCTAAACCTTCCAGTTTCACAAGGTTTAATTAGGAAACTAAAGGGCTTTTGCCCATAGAAAGAGTTGTAGCAGGTGGCCAAACTGTGTGGACCAAACAGTTAGCATCATGTGGCAACACACCAAAGTTATCCTCTCTAGGTTATGATATATCAAGATGATCGTGATCGAGTTTTGCATCAAATTTAGATAACACATTAAAAAAGGGATCATGCTGGAACAAAGTGTGGAACTATAGGTAGTAATTTTTTTATAAGAAAGATAACGCCAAAAGGTGGGCTAGATGAAGCTAAGGACAAGAGGTACTTGCTTTTACGAAAAAAGCTTTTGCTTTATCCGTGAAGATTCTCCATTTGATCGTGTGTTCATTTGAGATCACTGAACCATCTTCAATCCGACGTAGACCAGTAACAATAGCATCAGCTTGCTTACTCATTGTAGCTGCTGGAGCAACTGAGTCATCCTGAGCCAATACAGAGCCGTCGCTCAGGCTAAGAAAAAAAGCTGTAACAAGAGCGAGGTTAGGATCACACGATATCAAATATGAGTTTTCCTTCATTAAATTTTGAAAAGTAAAATCATAATAGAGCTTCAAAGCTTTAGAGTGGGAATTCTATTAAGTTGCTGTGGATCAACTCTGGAGTATTGAAGACTGAAGTTGGGAAAATAATGGGAGGACTTGTGAGGCTTTTGGAAGTTCCCCACATTGGGTATTTTGAACGTAGCCACGTTGGTTGCTGAAAGGCAGCAAACCTAATTGAACACATTTGCTATAAATATAATTAAATTAGAAGTGGGGCAGTCCCCTATGTTAGCAAGGTAGCTTTTGGGAATGTGGATGCCTTTACAATCCTACATTCCTACAGTTGGTACTAGAGCCTGGTTCTGAGTTCTGACATCTCTGGCTTAATTGGACACTAGTGTGTGACTGACCGATGGACGAAGGTCCCTACGGGACTGTCGGTTGTACACTGAAGGAGCCAGTGAGTTTGAGGGGCCGTTAGTGTATGGTGAAGTGCTGACAGACACCGACTGTAAAGGGGAGGATTTTCCAACTAAGTAAAACATGAACTGAAAACAGTAACTACTGATTTTTTTCTGGGTTTTTCAACACCAATATCTGAAGAGGGGAATTGCTGGAGCAGTGGAGGTGAATGGACCTTAATTACAAGTTTTCAGCAAAGCAAAACAGGAACTAAACACGCTAACTATTGATCTCCCCCACGGGGTTTTCAACACCAATATGTGGAAGAGAGATTGCTGGAATAGTGGAAGGGCAATGAACCTAGTTGCATTAATTTAATAGTTTTTCTTGCTTGTTCCGGATCCTGTTTTAGGCTCAGTCTGCGGTTGCTGAACTTTGCAGTGCTGCACTTATATTTTATAATCTGCTGTGGAAAATTAGCCATAAAAGTAACGCTAGAATTAGGGAAAAGCGGGTGGGCCAAACAGGATTATGAGAATCCACCGCAATGCCAAACGCAGAATTAATTATAGTACTTTCAGTTTTAGCTTTCTAGTGTTTGCTTTAGCTCTTGTTAGTTCTTCTTTTGATCTGGAAGCTTGCAACTAGTTGAGGAAGAATAGTTATGAATTTCCACTTTCACCGCTTGCTGGCTTTGTGAGATATCAGATGTGGAACAAAACAAAATCAATCAACACTTCCTTATGGATTCGGCATTCTTCCTCATCGAATAAGCAATACCAACAACACATGTGCACATGAAAGTTTTTTTTGGCACCGTTACTGGGGAAGCAACCGCTGGAGCTTCTAATTTCTTGCTTTTGGTAGCTTAGTATATTTAGCTAGTTTAGTTATTTTTTTCTTAGTTTAAAAAACCAAAAATATTAGTGGAAGGGCAAGGGATCTAATTTGTAAGTGCGGGAGCCCCTTACCTCATAACTGCATTGGGAATGAGAAGGCTTTTTTTTATCCAACAACCAATGTTGGCATCCACTTATTCTGATAAAAGTGAAGGTTCTATTGCTACTTGGTGCCGTATCCTCTACGTTTTCACTCATAGGACTGTGATGTTTGTATTTATCAGAAATAAACTGTAGTAAGCAGTAAGTAATTGTTTCGTCATGTGTGAAATGTGCAGGTCATTGCGTTTGTAACTTAGCTTGTAAACATGGGTGAGAGAATGCCTGAAATCATCAAAAGAAACAAGCTGTCCAGTCCATTGTTTCCTAAACTCGTGTCTAAGAACCTAGAAAATTATCGGTTGTTGCATGTGTGTTGGAAGAGAGTGGGCTCCAGAAATGCATTTTTTAGAAACATTAGCATGTTTGTTGTGCATGTCCAGAAGTTTATTGCTATACCATTTGCTTGTTTGTCGGCATGCACAGTTAGCGTGTTTCTCAATCTGGTGACAAGATAACCCTCCCTCAACTTTTCTCTTCCACCTCACCCAAATGCTGAAATTGCATGCACCCCACTTGGTAGCAAGTGATATAATAATACTTTTAGTCCAACTATTGTCTTGTACTAAAATTTATGAATTCAGCAACAGCTAAGCAGTCTGCAATGCATGAAAAGGGGATGGTGCCTATGCATGAGACCAGACCTGCTTGTCCAATCAGTATAGCGCCAAACTTGAAACCCAGCCGTCGATTGGAAAAGTAACCAAAGTTACCATCATTAGATTCAGAACCTGGGGGAGAAAATCATGCGTTTTGTCAAAATGACCATGAAAGCAGACACGAGCAATGCCACTCTTGGCTGCACTAGAAACAATAGAAGAAGGTAAAACTATAATTTAAAACTCAATTTAATTGAAATAAATCAATCCAGAACAGTTCACTAACAAAGTACACAGCTACTATCATGGATCAACCAAGCTTTGGCGTTACATATTTCGTGACAGCTGAACAGCTCCCCAGAGACTCAGATTCACCCACAGGTTGTAGCTTGCACATTCCAATTCCAGTCTGATCCCATGACATCACCGGCCTTGGGGGACATCATCAATTCTCCCTAATCTACTCTTAGTCCGTCGTGCTCCTCACCTATCTCTTCTCTCCATGGAAACAATCGAAGGCACGCAACACCATCCCCCAATATTTTGCCACTAAATCAACTCAATTTTACAACCCCAGAGCGCATCGCACGATCCAACCGCTCAAACCCGCTGAAATCACACTACTCCGCCTCGCTACAGCCATTTCCCTGCTAAACACGGCCCAGGGATCCTCCTGCGGGGGGTTAACGCGAGACCACGGAACAGGGTCACAGGGGGAAGCGCTCACCTGAGGAGGAGGCGGCAGCGGCCGCGGCAGCGGGTAGGTGGAGGCCCCTTGAAGGGGGCGCGCCGGCGAGACGACCTGCCGGGGCGGGGGCGGGGGCGAGGCGGCCGCTCCGCAGGAGCGAGAGCAGCCGCAGCCGCGAGGACATGGTTATTCGAGAGCAGCCCTGGGCCTCCTGGTCTCTGGCCCGGGGGTTATGCGGTGCGGGGCTCTGGGACTGGGAGAGAGGAGAAACCTTTTGGGCCCCACGCGCGGGCCACACTTCTCGCTAGTCAAAGTGTGATCCCTCGCTCCCCCGCCACCACCGCCGCTGCCGCTGCCATGTCCGCCGCCGCCGCCGCCGCCGCCGCCGGCGGCCGAGGTCTCAAATCCGTCTCCCGCGCCGCCTTCTCCTGGAAGCCGGTGAGTGGGAGTCAGCGGAGGAGCCTGTCTCTAAACCCTGGAGCGCTGACTGGCTGTTTGACTAACCCCTTTTGCCCCCCTCCCACCAGACGGGCCGGGCGCAGCAGACGCTCGCGGCGGCGGTGAGCAGGTCGGGCGTGGGGCTCCACTCGGGCGCGCGCGCCACCGCCACGCTGCTCCCTGCGCGCGCCGGCGAGGGGAGGTACTTCGTCGTGGAGGAGGCGAGGGTGGCGGCGGAGGCGGGGAATGCCGAGCCACAGTCTCCGCTCTGCACCACGCTGCGGAGCGGGAGCGGGAGCGGCGGCGCGCGGGTGCGCACGGTCGAGCACTTGCTCTCGGCCATGGAGGCGCTCGGCGTCGACAACTGCCGCGTCGAGGTCAGCGGCGGCGATGAGGTGCGTGCCAGTCTCGCCTGATGCTGCTAACAGAGTAGTTGGGTAGACGTTCATGTCTGATTCCTAGTATCCACGATGTATTTCCGATTCATGTGAATTTATTTTCAAGCGATGACAGATCCCTTTGCTTGATGGATCAGCGCAAGAGTGGGTGGAGGCCATCCGGGGTGCAGGTCTGTGTGCGGCCGAGGATATCAGTGGACAAAAGTTGGAGAAACTGGCACCCAAAATCGACGAGCCTGTTTACCTGCGGAAGGACGATTGCTTTGTAGCTGCATTCCCTTCCTCGCAAATCCACATCACCTATGGAATTGATTTTCCAAAGGTATGTATGTCTCATGCCCTCCCCCTTTTTTTAAGTTCACGAAATGTGATTATTGTAGGGGGTTAACCATGTGGTTGATATGCAATTTGGTTTGTAGTACGATGTATCACTTCTCAAATTGAAAATTCTAAGTAACACTGGTGCATGACCGGGAATAGAAGGGTATTTTGTTGCTATGAAATCGATGTCAGGTCAGCACTGCCTGAAGCTAGCCTTTGACTTCCTTTTTCTATCACATATCTAGTGATTTGGTAGAGGCCATTAGATTGTTTTTATTTGGGCTTAGTTTGGCGGACTTTGCACATGTTTTAATCATGGTGGAAGCAAAGTTGGGAGAGCTCGAAGCCTGCCACATCCTGATGCATAGAACAGTAGTTGTTCGTACGGATAATGTGTGCCAGGACATCGACTGTGAGGTTTAATGTTTTTTGTGCATAAGGCTGAAATTATCCTTGTGTTTTTATAATCATTGATTTGATGATCATCATAGGAGTAGACATTTACGATAAAGTGTAAGCACAGTAGCTTCATTTTTTATATGCATTAATAAAATGCTTGCCCAAATGCCTGCTGTTGGCAAGGACATGAACAAAAGGAATGTTGCCTAATTTTTATTACTATTTTTAAGTAAAAGCTTTGATAGTGTGCAAAAAATGTTTCAAGGGACTTGAGCAAACTATGCATCCTATTATAGGTGCCAGCGATTGGTTGTCAATGGTTCAATACATTCCTGGATGCTGATATATACTCAAGCAAGATAGCTCCTGCAAGAACTTTCTGTATTTTTGAAGAGGTTTGCTCACACATGAACTGATGTTGATCTATAATCTATTATTACTCTTTTTACTGTATACTGGCAATATCATTCATTCTCTGGTACTAACAGGGGGAAAATCAATGTCTTTCACATATGGAATATATGATACTCACTCCATCCGGGTTTGTAAGGTCGGCACGCCTTTTATGTCTCCAATTTGACCAACGAAATGTGTCTAATATGCCACCAAAAGTATATTTTTGGAAACTTCATTCGAGGACGAATCCAATGATATATTTTTAGTGGCATATAACACACACTTTGCTAATTGAAGACCTAAAAAACCCATGCTCGCCTTAAAAAAACCCGGATAGAGGGAGTATCATAAAAATTTCTCCAATAATAATGGCATTGCAACTTGCCTAGCACATGGTTTGGTTCTCATGTATTTTATCATGATTTCATGGTGCATAACTTTTAAAAGTTTATATTCGTTTTCACCTTCCTGACTAATGAGTAATGTCATGAATCTTGCATAACTAAGGACTTCAAGTATTTCTTTCATTTCCCATATAGCTCTGTAGTACAATCTGCGTTTTATCCTTTCTGTTGGGGATTTTGCAGAATTACTGTCTATGTCTTACATCCCCCAGCAATTTTCTGGCCTCGTTCTTATGAATTACTCCCTCCTTTACGGTTTATAGGGCTTATTTCAACTTTTTTGTTTTTCCAATTTAAAGGGCTCATCTCCATCTCATTTTTAGTTTTCGAGGCGCATTAAATCTTTGCATGCAAGAATTAAAAAGGAACACACCAATGCATGTAATGTTCCTACTCATCTAGTGACCAAGCATGCATGCACTGCAATTAATCCAAATTAATGCATGAGTTTAATTTGAGTAGTTTTGTAAAGTACGAGATACATTCCTCCACTCACAAAATGCCTTGGTTGATGAGATTTCTGATTTGAGCCCTATAATCCGGAAAGGAGGGAGTACATGTGAGTGCAGACACTCACTTCTTTGTTCTGCAATTCTGACTTCTTCAGGTTGAAAAAATGCGTGGTGCTGGGCTTATAAAAGGAGGATCACTGGAAAATGCTATGGTTTGCAGGTGAATAATAATATGATGAAATATTTGTCTTCTAATTATAGTTCATTTTAGCTTTCTGTCGAACTGTGGATTGGTGGTTTCATTGTTGACATAGTTTTAATAAATATATCTGATGATGCCTACATGAATGAATAAATGATCTGGTTTTAATAAAAAATATTTTTTTCACCCATAACTCAATTGCAGTACTAATAACTCTTTTGTCAAATCTAATTGAGGAATAACTGAATGATTAAGTAATCAACATGGTTAGTCGCCAGAGCTTTCTAAGAATATGCATGCTCAATGGTTTTGTAGAAGAGTAGTTAAGTACTCCCTCTGTAATGAAATATAAGAGCGTTTAGATCAGTAGAGGGAGTATAAGCTTAATTTAGTTGGTGCTTAACTGATTATGTAGTTCATACTTCACATAATATAGCTTTACAATAACACTAGAAGTGCCCGTCTTTTTTTAATCCGGTCAAATAACATCAGAAGTACTACTGTGTATGCATTATATTGGTATTGTAGTAATTGGCCATCCCCATGTCAATTTAGTCAGATAATGTGGTATACTTGTTTGGCAATTGACAGTATGTCTGGTGGTTGGCTTAATCCACCACTTCGTTTTGATGATGAACCTTGCCGCCACAAGATTTTAGATCTTATAGGTGATTTCTCACTTCTTGCACGGAATGGCAGCCAGGGTTTTCCAATTGCTCATATAGTTGCCTACAAGGTACGTTCTTTAACTTCATTTGACTACAGCATTCTTATTGTATAATGTAGCGACTGCATCTTATAAGTTCGTAGCGCATCGCTTTTGTCACTGGTACTATAATTGTCTTATTCGTGGCCCATGATCATTTGGAGTATGCTTGTTTAGCGCTGGTTAGATTTCCATCCAGTCCATCTGTGGGCTTGATTTACTCCAGCTCACCTTTCAAATTTATCGTGTAATTAAGAAGACCTTGAACATTTATCAAATCTCCTGGCTACTTCAAGAATATACTTGAGATTCTTTTGTTGTTAGGTGAATTTAAAATAATATTTTCATGTGATTCAGTTCAGCTTGTTTTTGGAGGGCTTGATTTTGTAAGTTCATGTGTCATTTTTCATGAGATTTTTTGTAAGTTCATGTGTCATTTTTTTGGAGGGCTTGATTTTGTGATCATCACGTTCACTTGCCTATTTTTCTTGAACACGCACCCATATGTGTCATTTTGTATTAGAAGAGAGTGTCAAAATGGCGCAAAACGTGACCAAATCGCAGTCAAAAAGAAAAGCAAGAAAATGAAAGCTAACAAAAGGAACAGAAAAAGTAAAAAACAGGACCACCACCACAACTGTACAAGCCTGTTGCTGCTCAAGCACACATTAGCTTGGCTTCTCTAGCTTTGTGAGAAGTTCTCCCTTTATGAAGTAAACATCCAATGCCATTTGTAGTGGTAGGCAATAAGAACTATGTAGTTCATGACAATGAAAACTATGAATAATGACCCCTGGCCAGTGGTAGATCAGGGATCTAGTCAAAGTTAGGCAAAAAGTTACAGTTGATCCGAAAGGAAGCATCAGTTACCGTGTAAAAAGTATGATTATTCCGTTATTGCGACATTCTCAACTAAAGGTTTTGCAAGTTGCAATGACACTCATTGTCCTGATTGTGACCTTAAACTACAGACCACCTTTTTGTTTCTCGTGGCACATCACAACCTCTTGCTTTCACGTGTTGTGCCGAACATGTCGTCCTGAGACGATAGGGTTTATCTTAGGACATGGCATATTCCCTGCTAGAATTTTTTTTCCTTTTTGTACAAGAATAACCTATCTGATAGAATGAGTTGTAGAGTATTGTCCTCGTTTGGTACTCCTATGTTATCCTATTTATTATGCCGCCCTTAGAGTTCTGTAAATAAACTACTCCTCCGTTCCAAAATAAGTGTCGCTGATTTAGTACAATACTTTGTACTAGATCAGCGACACTTATTTTGGGACGGAGGGAGCAGTTTGTGACATCTGAACTTGATATTTCTCCATTGACGTGACATAGGCTGGTCATTCCCTGCACACCAGTTTCCTACATCATTTATCGGGGAAGACTAGTGTGGACCAAGCAACGCTTGCTTAACGATTTTGGAGCGCATGGTGGCGGGTATTGTTCATATGTTGGTGATAGTGATGCTCAACAAGAAGATGGCAGATTTCAGCATACGGTACTAACAATCATGTGATGGTCCTCATCCTGACAGTCGGACTGGTGTCAGCTCATAGTTAGATTAAAATCCTACCATATCTCTGAGTACTCATATATCTCCATCTCTGGCAAGTGATTTCTTTTGTTTCATGAACCGACACCAGAAAGGATGGCATTTGCGAACATTTTTCATGGCAGTTTAAGTTATAGGGGATGCCATTTTCTTAAGAAGAGCATGACAAAAAAAACTGTCAGTTAACATTACAGCAGTATTTCTCATGCTTTCTGAAGATTGATCTGAAGAATTATGTTTGTACTCCATGTTTGTTATGGTTGTAATAACTGGACATGACTCGGCGTGAACTCGTCTCAGTTATCCAAAAAAAAAAAAATCAATTCTGGACGCAGAAAGAAAGCTGCCTCGCTCGTGTGGTCCTACAGCCCGTGCTGGCCACGCCGGAGGTTCCTTGGGTTCTCCTGGCCTGGATAACTACGAAGGCGCCGTGACGCCAAGCCGCGAAAGCGACGGCGATGGGGCCGTGCCTTTACGGAGGTGGCAGCCGACTCGCTGTCTCGCGGCGGTGGTGGTGGTGGTCGGCTGATGGAGTGATGGAGATCTACCCGACCGAAAGCGCGGCGTTCCCCCTCGGGAGGTGGCGGCGGCGGCTCCAGGCGATGTGGCGTCGTCTCGTCTCGTCAGCCTGTGCAAGAGCCCGAGTCGCACTTGCCTTCCTCGAGGAGGCGGCCGGGCTGGCGCCCCGGATCCACGCAAGATGGAGCAAAACGTGTGGAGCTGATGAAATGTTGCTTTTGTGATGAAAGTTAGGTTTCTGTTGCGAAATTGCTGTGCAGACGAAACTGCACACACGATGTGTAGCCGACAGTCAAATCCAACCGTAGAACAGTGCTGCTGCTGTGCATCACATGGCTTGAATTTAGCATCGTCCACAAATCGTCTGCGTGGCATCGTGTGTATAGCAGCGTTCTTTCTGTTGCCAGGTGGTTTGGTTTGGCCAGAGTTGGAGGAAGGCATGCTAGAAATGGCCAATGGCTGCGTCTCTATTTGCGATCCCATGCAGAAACACCTGTAGCTTTTTCTTCCGGTATTCGACCAAGTTCTATATAAAACCCAAATGTTTTATACAAATCGATATCGACCACAGTGACTTGCACCACGTGCGTGGTACAAGTGGTTAAGGGCATCTCCAGCCGCGCCTCAGGAAGGCCTCCCCAGGCGTTTTTTTTGCGCTGGCGCCGAAAAACGGCCCAGTCGCGCCCCCGAGAGCCCAATTTTCGCCGGTCTGGGCCGAAAACAGCGCCGGTGGATCCAGGCCGAACCCGGCGCGCTGGGGGGCACCCGGGGCGCCGGGGCGAACTGTTTTGGCGCGAAAAAGCTCCCCCCAACTGCCTCGGTTCCCGCGGGGAATCAATGGCAAGGTTGCCGCCGGTCAGCCTTGCCATTGATTTCTCACGGGCGGCGCGTCTCGGGACGGCGCGCCGACGCCTCCCCTCCCTCGCACGCGTACACACGGGCGCGGAGCGGCTATAAAAGCCGGCGGTTCTTGCCGGTGCCCACACCAGACTCGCCCCTCGCCGCCGCCCAGCCCCTCTCTCTCCGTCTCCGTCTTCCTCTCCCGAGCGCCACCGACAGCCCCTCCCTCTTCCTCTCTACCACCGCCGAGCCCGTCGCCATGGCAGAGCGCTTCCCCGGAGACGAGGCGGCGGCGAACGGCTTCGGCCGGCGTTCGCTCCGCGAACAGGAGTCCTGGCTCCTGTTCCAGGCGAACATCCCAGCGCCGCCGGACATGCGCGCCGGGCCGACGGGGCGGCGGCTCAGCGACGGGGGAGTGCCCGTTCCCCCGTTACCCGACGCCGTGGCGAAGCCCATGTACTTCGCCGAGAAGGTCGAGGTCACGCGCGCCTCCCTGACCGACGACGAGCGCTCCCTCCCCCAGTACGCCGCCGGTAACCACGCGGCTTAGGCGGCGTACTTCCAGCGCCGCCAGCAGCAGCGCCTGGCCTCCACCAACGGCGCGCCGGTGGGCGGCGGCATGAAGAACAGCGTGGGGCGCCACCTGTGGTGAGGCGTCCCGGGCCGCACGCTGGAGGGCGTGCTGACGCACCTCGACGGCGGCAACAACCCGTCGTTGACCTATCCTGCGACGGGGGCCGCCCCGTCGCAACACCGACGCGCATGGGCGCCAAGGAGGTTCGCCTCCTCCTCGTCTTCCTCCTCTCGCTCATCTTCCCACTCCTCTGGTTCTCCGGCGCTTCTCGGCGTCAAGGCCGAGCCCGCGGCGGAGACGCCAATCGGTCGGCGCACTCGCAGCGTCGGCATCGTCATCAACGAGGGCGGCCGGCGCGCCCCCTCCTCGGCGGCTCCTCCGCGCTTCATCAAGCCGAAGACGGAGCCGGGGCTGGCGCCGGTGAAGACGGAGCCGGGGCTGGCGCCGGTGGAGGCGGAGTTCGACGACGACGACGCGGCCCTAGAATGGGCGCGCCAGGACTCCATTGCGATGGAGAAGGCGCGCCGGGAGAAGGAGAAGGAACGCCAGCGCGCCGCCCTGCGCCGCTTCGAGGAGCGCCGACGCGGCCGCGCTGAAGACGGGGTCGTCGTCTTATGCGACAGCGACGACGACGACGACGTGCCGCCGCCAGTCCACCATGGTAACGCCGGGCAGGGGTCCAGCAGGGGCGCCCGCGTCAAGGAGGAAAAGGCCGACGACGACGATGGCGGTGACGGCGGCGACGACTTCAGCCCTTTTCTTTTTTAGATTACGTTAATGTAATGAAAATGCGCGAATTTCATCGAAATTTGCCATGTTTGACTGAAATTTAACTAGTTTTTATCATAACTTCGCCGAACGGTCTTTTTTTTAAATACGCGCCTGGGAACGGTCCTGGGGGCCGACGGCTGGTGACCGACTCGTCCCCGGGCCATTTTTTACGCCGACTCACCCTCAGACGGCGCTTTTAGACGCCCCCTGAGAAGCCAACGGCTGGAGATGCCCTAACAACCAAACCTTCGTAGGCCTGGCACCGCCACTACGATGCAATTATACTACACTATACTACGTCTAAAGCCAATCATGCACGTACCAGGATCTAGCGAAATTTGTGCGGTGCAAACGGCGCTAGAGATGACAGTTGCAAATTGTTTTCTACTACCACTGGAGCTACTTGCAAGAATGAAAAGGGGCGGCACACCTGTTCGTGCGTCCACCTGACTAAATGGTTCAGAAAAGAAATCCACTTGACCAGTAGCATTTTCAATACTACGTACTATAGACCGTGCCTGCCATGCACAAAAGATTCGCCGTCAGGTCAGATGGGTTTAGTTAATCATCATCATCTGCTACCGGCTAACGGAAACAGGCATGGCCACATATCCTCTCTCGGGGGAATCAAAGGAAAAATAGATAGTAGATTGACAGACGAGGAAAAGAACTCCGGAGAAAGATTCCCCACAGCATCTCTCGTCAGACACGCGCACCGCCAGATCTTCCCCCCGCCATGTGATGCTCTTCCATTTTTACCACGGCCGATCTACCCCGTCAGCTGATCGCTTCAACTGAAGCAGGGGACGCCCAAATGAGATGAGCGGCAGGAAGGCACTGGTGGTAGCAACTCTGACGCACTAAAATACTACTCCTACTAGAGAGCGGCTTAGATCCCTGATGATGACAGGGGGCCCCCTCGGCGGTTCGTAAGCGCTGTTTGGTGGCCTCTTTTGCGTTGGCGGCCGCCCGCTCGCTGTGTCGCTGTGCTGCTTGTGTCATTGGTCCATAAACCTAGATAGATCATGCCCTTGGCGGCCCAAGTGGCGAGTGACTTGTCCAGCTCTGATTGGAGCCAGCCGGGATGCGGTTTCGCGTCGGTATATGCCTGCGTGCCGTTTCTGTCATGGGAACGCATGCCATGTTTCACAAAAGGACAATATGGGATTCAAGCGGCGGCTGGCGAAGGCAGGAATAATTTTCAGGTGTGGCAGAGTTTACGATGAAGAAAAATCTTGTATAATACAACTATGCAAAATTTTACTAAAATGCTAAATATATACTAGTATTATTTTGTGCTCGCAACTAGAAGCAAAATCCTAAAGTAATCGGTTGGTTTCTACAACAGGAGGTCACTATAATAGTGGAGCTTATTTCAGTCGACGGCAACAACATTTGCTTCAAAATTCAAAGTTCAGTTTCAGTTCTGGATTAGTTTCCATCATTTACTTGCTCTGTTCGCAATTTACTAAAATATGAAATATATATTATTCCGTGCTCGCAGATTTGATGTTTATTAGAGAACGCGCCGAGACCAAATGTAGAGTCTGGTATGTGAAGGGTGAAGGGGGCACGATCGGCTCTACTAAATATATCCAAGCAACATCCTGCTTATTTCTTGAATTAACCCGATCTGGACATTCATTGGCAAGATATGCATTTCGTCGAGGAGTTAATCGTTTACATTTGTCCATTCATACACCTTTTTTGCAGCCCATTCTCAGATGAGCTTGCTGAGGTGGCATTAGTATAGGTGATGATGGCAATAAATAAATTGGATTCTCTAGCTTTTTTTTTTTTTTTTTTTTTTTTTTTTTGCGGATTGGATTCTCTAGCTTATGTGGTTCAATCGGAATGGATTTACTCCCAGTCTAATCTTGGAGTGAGCAGCTACTAGGCTACTAATGGTTTTGTTTCCACGAAATTTAGTAAGTGTTTGACAAAACCTGTTACCCATGTACCTCCTTCTTCTTCACCAACATCTAACGACACATCTAGTTATTTATTTTTCTAAATAGAAAGAATAATGTATATACTACTCCGTACGTACTACGCATGGTGCATGGATATCATATGAATCCTAACTACTACTATATGAGTATCTCAAACTGCATTTCCGGCGAGGAAATATACTACCTCAAATTGCATTATATCTATGTAACATGCTACCTCGTAGTGGATTTAGTAAATAGCCTACACCAGTTTGTTCATTTGTTTATTACGCCAAATTGATCATCTTGATTAATCAAAGAGCCAAGTAGCTTATCAAGTGCCACGAGAAGGGCACATTTGATTCGCCCCATCAAGCCCTTCCCTGGTTGATGTGCTAGCCTGGTGCATTTGGAGGATCTTTGCAATTGCCCGTGTATTAATTAAAGGCCAAGTCCAATCACATGCAGCGCATATATATGGCGTCACCTCGCAGGCTCTGGGAAATCATGTATCCCCAACCACTAGTATACTACCTAGACCAATCATAGGATCATACAGCAGTCATGATATATTATTATTATGCGCCTTTCTGCGGCGTGGCAACTTTGCAGCCGTGCTATATGCCAGAGTGGTGAAACGGCGATATGTGATGGCTAATGAGAACCTTTGTGTTCATCCGTGCAAATAATTTGATGAATTTCAGAAATTCATAAGCATAAACTTGAATCATCACCGAGAAGATCATAAACCGCAATGCCAGTTTGATGCCCAGAATTTCTAGAGGATTGTAACCCTTGGGAATTTCTTCTATGCTGGTAGTTTGATTTGTAGGATTGCAATGATTTTTCCATGTAAATATATTTTCACCACATTTCACATATTTTTATTTTCATAGACTTCAACCCCTATGAAAGGTTCATAAAAATTTCATGCAACCAAACATCCTTTTAATCACATACAATTTAAGATGGCATGATATTGCAATCTTACGTTTGTGAGATTCTTGCATTCTAGGGATCTTATGGATCAAAGAGACCTTATGTTGAAATAGGATGGGCCTTGGGCCCATCTAACAATTTCAGAAAATCTACAAGGGCCCATGTGGGTTTTATGGCAGCGGGTGTGGTGAGAAGTTTAGTCTCACATTGATAGTTGAGAGGAGTTGGACCCCCAAGGGATTCCCTTCCACATGCTATTGGAACTTGAGAAAAAAAGTGGTTCCCGCACGCTCCTCCACTGCCGCGGGAACGAGCCAAGCCTAGCTCACAACTATGCGCTTATTTTTGCTAGTCGTGGGCCCAACCCACGTCTAGCCGCCACGAGACAGATCGCGTGTACAGCATCCGCGCCCACTGTCGTTCCTTTTGTTGCTGCCGCCGCCGGTGATCCTGTCACGTCCACCGCGTACACGGTTGATAGGAGAGCAGGCCTTTGAAACCCCGCCTCTCTAGATCATGTACGGGAGAGGGGCGATTAGGTTATTTTGGAAGCATCTCCTATGCGACTGCTCTCCACCGTTCGTGTGCATCTACTAGGTCTGCGTCGCCTTCGTCATCATCATGTCCACCGACGCCAAGAGAATCGCCGCCGAGAAGGCTGCCACTGGCAAGAAGGCGGCCGAGGAGGCCGCCGCCGCTGCTATGGCCAACTAGCCTGCTGTAGGGTATAATACGCTTATGCCGCTCCTGTTTTTTTCCTGTCTTAGTAGTACTAGAAATGTACGCAGATGTTTCGGCTATATGCATATGCGCAGTACGTGCTTATCTAGATCTTAATCAGTATGTTATTAGTTCTGTCAATGCAATGTTCATGATTATTTGTGGATTAAATTAATCAAAAAATGCTAATATACTCAACAATCCAAAAACCTAATGTGTGTAGGCAATTTTCAGCCCATGGCTTTACCATTGCACTGAAATCGGATAAGTTTACTGGTACATACTTTAAGCGTTGGCAGACCAAAGCCACCTTATGGCTCACAACTATGAACGTGTTCCGGGTCACCGGTGTTACTCCCACGAGAACGATTGCTCATGATTAGGAGAAGGTGTTCAGGGAGGCCACCGCCGTCTTTCTTGGAGCAGTTCTAAGTGTGATCGGAGATAAGTTGGTTGACACATATTTACATATGCAGGTTGCCAAGGACTTGTGGGAGGAGCTCAAATCTAAATTTGGCACAACCTGCTGGTAGCGAGATGTATGCATCGAGCAGTTCCACGGTTACAAAATGGTCGAGAACCGTTCTTTATTTGAACAGGCTCATGAGATACAATGCATCGTTAAGGAGGTTGAGCTTCCTAATTCGTCACGGGATGCATAATTGCTAAGCTCCCTAATTCGTGGAGGAACTGTGCTACTACTCTGAAACATCACATATGAGAATTCTCAGTTGAGGATGTCTTCGGTCATCTAAGTGTTGAGCAGAATTTGAGAGCAAAGGACTCGAACGGAAAAGGAAATGAAGGAACTTCTGTAGCCAATATGGTACATCAGAGGAACTTCAAGTCCCACAAGCCCAAGGGAAAGAATTCTGTCCAACAAAATACCGACTTTAAGAAGAAGGGTAAGAAGACCCTCAAGAACAAGAAGGGAGATGTGTCATGGGTGTAAGTCTGACAATAGTGTATAGGGGTATGAATTAGAGGGCAGAGCCTAGCTATGACGCAGTTGTTACACTCGGATTCACGAGTTCAGGCCCCTCATGGTGGAGGTAAAAGGCCTACGTCTCGGTGCTCTGGAGCTGTTGACTGAGTGTATGGTTTACAAAGGATGCGAACCCTTGCCATGAGGTTGAGGGTGGTTTGTATAGAGTCCGCTAGCCCCTCATGAATGCCGCGATAACCAAGGGTTAAAGGGAAAGTTTAAGGGCGCCAGTTACTGGTAACGGATGTATTGATTACACTTGATGAGGGTGGACGCACGTCCTGACCGTTGCGGTTCTGGAGGGACTCCCGGTCTTTGTCATTCGAGTGTTGGCAGGTTTCGTCGAGTGAAGGAGTTCGGTCGAGTGAGACTCTGTCCTCCGAGTGATGAGTATCTTCCGAGTGGATCGTCTGGTTACAGAGCTTCGAAATGCCGGCCTGGCCCTATGGCCTAGTATAAGGTATACAATTTCTTAGGGTAGGCTCTGTAGGTCAGGCCTGTTACCCTACCCTTAGTACATGTCCCCATCATTAGCCCCCGAATCGGTCGAGGTTAATCAGGTCATGTCGAAACGAATTCTCAAGTGAGCCGAGTGCTACAGAGGCATTCAAGAGCTCCCATTGGTCGTTCGACGATCTCGTCTCCGCGTGACACCTTGGCGGATTCCGGATCATGCGACTTCTGAGTAAGAGTTGCATTGCAGGTCCCAGCTAGATAAGGGGTGTTTCCATCCGAGTGAAACGGCTTCTTACACGTTGGGTGGCAGACCAGACCCGAGCATTTTTTGAAAGACTTTCAAAGGAGAGCAATCAGATTGCTGGATCCTGGATTTTGCGGGATTTGAAACTGGAGATGTGCGCGCGCGAACGGTTGCGACGCGATGAGTGGGGGAAGTGGGGTGTGACACCTCGATTTTCGCCCCACTTTTCGCCATGTATCGCTGGATCTCCGCCAATGAGATTCGAGGAGATTTGCGGTCCAGCAATTCATTGGAGAGGATCGGCAGGCAGAGAGCTGGCGGTATAAAATGGCTACTGTATCAGGAAGGGGGGGGCAGATCCCCTTCCCCCCTTGTCTTTGACCCTTCATTCTTCCCCTCTGCCTCCACTTCGTGTGAATCCGCTCGGCATCAGAGCGCTCCGCCGTGATGGCAAAGGACAAGGAGACGAAACTAGAGAAGGCGAAGAAGGCGTCGAGCTCCAAGGTCGCGCCCCCGCAAGGATGGATCTAGGGCGTTTGACCCCCGCCGACCACCACGATAGAGGACATCGGTAGGCTTGTCATCGACGGCCTGGTGCGGGAAGGGATCTGGAGACTGCCGGGGGAAGGGGAGATCGAGCCTGCGCCGTAGCCGAGGGATCGTGTGCTCCTCGTCACTCATGTGGAGTGAGCTTTTTCTATGCCACCCCATCCTTTCCTCTGTGGTTTCTTGAACTTTTTTGTTGCCCAGCTTCACCACCTCCGTTCGAATGCTATAGGATACCTTGCTGCATTCATTTCCATGTGCGAAAACTTTTTAGGCTGCCAGCCGCACTGGGGGCTATTCAAACACATTTTCACATGTCGTTCTCAATCGGTCAAAAAGGCCGACCCCGAGGGGGAGAAAACCCATGTCGTGCGGCGGCCTAGGCATCCAGATGAGAGGTAGGCGTGCTTTCCCTATGATGACCTTCCCCGAGTCGGTTAGGGGTTGGCAGTCAACTTGGTTTTACTGCAATGACATTCCTTGTGCCGGTTCATCGACTGGCCTCCCTTCCTACATGCCTGAGAGGGTTAATGCATCTCCATCACTGACGGTGGACAAGGAGGAAAAGATGGAAGTGTGGATTTTGGTAGCTTCTGTAGTTGGCCTGATTCAGGGTGGAGTGATAGGCTTGATTTGCTGGAGGTCTTCATCAGTCGGCGGATCCAGCTGCTACAGGAGCGGGCTCACCCCATGTGGCAGTACGCCGGGGCAAATGACCCAACTCGAGTACACCTGGAAGACATCGACAAGGAGACTATAGAGCAGTGGATCAGAAGTATCACTGGCGCTTGCAACAACCCCCTGGGATCGAGGCAGATCCCACACTTCGATGACGCGCACCCGCCAACGGAGGTGTGATATGTATTTTCGAGTGAATCATTTCTGCACAAATTATCCGACTGAACTTACTAATCCAATTGTCTTCATTCTTTGCGCTTTGTAGGAGTTCTAGAGGATGTTCTCGCATGTGCCAAACAGAGGCCACCTCGTCGAGAATGTGGTGAGCGACCACGGTAGCGTTGAGGACAGCTATGCGGAAGACAGCAAGGAGGAAAGCGATGACTCAGAGGTGAGTGATGAGGCTGAGTCTTCTCCGTCTGCAGAGGTGCATGCGGAATGTCGTTCCAAGCAGACCCAAGATCCAAGTGCCTGCCAGAGCAAGACCGCGGCCTCAAGTGCTAGGAATCCAAAGCGCACTCGGACATTGATGCCGGAGCCGACAGAGAAGACCGCCAACCAGCTCAAGGTCACCTCACCCAAACCTCAGAAGGCTCTGCCCAAGATCAAGGTCACCATGCCCGTCACCTCAAAGTGAGTGTTTCACCTTCTCTTTTCGCCTCAGTGAACTTTTCCACTCTTCTGACCGAGTGAATCTATGAACTAGGGCCGCTACTTTGACGATGTCACCCATGCAGGTCGACGAAGACCGTGTCGAGGCCGAGTCAGCGGATGCTGCCACCTCCCAGAAAGGTATCGTCGGTTTCTTTTTGGCTTCATTCTATGATTCGACTGGATTGCGAACCATGGATGACAATGTCGGGTGGATGCAGCGCCTACAGAGATCATCCACGTCGCGGACGATGATGAAGAACCGCCGCAAAGGGATGCTAAGAAGGGGAGTAAAGCTTTGACTGCCTCAAGGGCCACTGCCCAGAAGACACCACCAAGCAAGACGTCTCGAGTTCCACCTGCGCTTGACATGACCGCGCCTCCGGGGCAAGGTTCTTCCTGAGCCAGTGTTGACCCTGTTGTGGCTGCGTTGACTGCTCCAGCCCCGGCATCGACTCCTCTTGTCAACATATTCAATCTGCATAGAGTGCCAGAGGACCAAACTGGAGCCAGCAAAGAGGCGATGATCCAAGCAGAGTTGATGACCTAGCGTCTGAAGGAGGTGTGCGATACCAACAAGATGGCGTATGATGAGAGTGCAACTTTGCAAGAAAATGTTCGAGTAAGTGCCATCGTAAATTGGTCTCGGATTCATTTTTCTTCCGTAAGAGTTTCGTTCAGTAGATTTTCGGTGAACCCACTGGGGGTGCCTGTCCTGTTGGGGCACACGGAGTGCACCAATAGGGTGTAGTCCCCGAGACTGCCATCGATTGTTGGCAATCGGCAGGAGCCTTAGAACTTGCTGCATTTCCATTTTTGGGCATCGCTTAGATTAGGTGGACTATTTTGAGTGGATATCGTTCCAATGGGGGCACATTGAGTGCACCCACTGGGTGTAGTCCCCGAGACCGAGTGGGTTGCACTAGCAACTCGTGTCAGAGGGTATTCCAGGATCTGGTACTGATCGAGCTTGTTCCTTTCGGGGGTGCTGATCCTAGGGTACTTGGGGTTCCTTGCTGACTCGAAGGTCAGAGGATACTTCAGGATTTGGTATTGATCGAGCTTGTTCTTCATACACTCGACGTACTTTTTATCATCGACGAACTCAATTTCTTTTCCCATAAACTAGAAAACTTGTGATCTCGGGGCTCAGTACATGTCACTGGAGAAGGAGATGAAGCAACTCCGACTAGATCTAGAGGTGGAGAAGAGGAACACATCTCGTGCGTAGGCGGAAGTGAAGACCATGGGAGGTAAGTCTCAACAATCGAAATGTTATGCTTCCACTTTCTTCCCTTCTTTGAACCGAGTGACTTCACTCGAACAGATGTGCATAGTGAAAACCATCAACTCCAAGTGCGGCTTAGGACCTCTATTTCTTTAAAAACTATGAAGCATGCACTCATTGACAAGGACAATGAGCTGTCTGGGGTGTAGAAGGTAGCGAGGGAGAAGACCAAGGCCGCTGAAGAGAAGTTGGCTTCATTCGCAAAACTTGAAGAGGAGAACAAATCACTGAGGACCGTTGCTGAGGAAGCGAAGGCGGAGATTGCTGAGCTCAAAAAGCAACAAGCTGAATGGGACGACAGGCTCAAGACCCAGGCGAGTGCTTTCGAGCAAGAGAAAAAAACTTTTAGCGAGAGGGTCGCCCAGCTCACTCAGAAAAGGGACTCTTTGGAGCAATACATAGAAGAATTCACGGAGGAGATGTATAGCAAACTCGCAGGTACCTTGAGCCGTCTGAGTGAACTCATTCTTATTTCCGAGTGAGCTTTGCACATGCTGACTTGGGTCTTACTTTTGTTTGCAGAATATTGTCGTAACTTCGAGTTGGAGACTGATAGGATTGAGAGGGACTTGAATCCCACTAGGTTGCTTGTCAGGGACAAAGCAGCTCTGGGCATTCTGCGGCTTGAAGCCTTCCTCGATGATGCTCTGGGGTATATCATCCGCCTGCGGGGTGCGATGGGAAGAATTGACAAGGAGCTGTGGCCAGAAGAAACACTCCAGAATGATCTGGAGGCGATGATGGCTCGTCTTAACGAGATTCCTCGCCGAGTGCAAGCATGGAAGAAGTCTGCCGCCCGCTGTGGAGCTGACGTGGCAATCTTCCTTATCCGTGTCCACTGCAAAGATGCGAAGGAGGAAAAGTTGAAGTCTCTCCAAGTTGCCAACACGAAGAAGCTCAAGTTTGAAAACTTCATGGAAACATTCATCGAGGCGGCCACTCGGATTGCCGACAGCATTGATCTGGACACCTTCTCGAGCCGGCCAGTCCCACTAACGCGTGAGAAAAACCTAAGCTTTATCCATTTTCCTCGGTATGGCGAGTGAATTTGTATCCTTTAAACTCTTTCGAGCTTTGGGTCTGAGTACTCGTATTTGCTTTTGAACTTCTAGAGTTATCGGAATGCTTTCCTTCGAGTTTTTGAATGTCTAAGACTTAGGTGAAAGCTGGTTCGCAGCTAAGCCCCCGAGTGAGAGAAACGCTTTCACTCGAAGTAGTTTTCTAACTTAGGTGAAGGATAGTTCACAACTAAGCCCCCGAGTGAGAGGAACGCTAGTCACTCGGAGTGGTTTTTTAACTTAGGCGAAAGCTGGTTCGCAGCAAAGCCCCCGAGTGAGAGGAACATTCTTCACTCAGAGTAGTTTTCTAACTTAGGCGAAGGCTGGTTCGCAACTAACACTACAAAAAAACACTTCCATGATGACACATGTTTGTCACACTAGGTCACGTTTTCTGTCATGCATGTACATCTATGACAATTTTATGACAGAATCAAGATAGTCATACATGTGCTGTCGTAGAAGTGTTCCATGACAATGCCGAAATTATCATCACGGAAGTGTCCACTTCCATGACTATAAATGGCGTGTCATGGAAGTGTTTTCATCAAGGGTAATTGAAACGTGTCATCCACTGTAATGGGCCGTCGTTAAGCTATCAGGATCCGGTTTGGATCCGATAACCCGTTAACAACCCGAACCAATGGGGATTTTCCACGTGTAAAATTCTCAATGGCTAGAGGAACCACGTGTCGGCTCAATGTTGGGACAAATGTCATGCACTCAATGGACGGGAGCTGCCTATGATACGTCGACACGTGGCACGAACCAACAGTGGCCATTTAGGCGAAAAAGGCCAGCCCAATCAAAATTAGCAGGACGACCCATGTAGGCCCTACTTGTGTCTGGTCCATTTAGGGCCACGACCCATACGAGTTGTGCCAATTTGGCCCATTAACGACCCGTTAACTATTTGACACCATTACAGCCCGTCGTCAGTTCGAGCCCGTTAATAGCCCGCTATATATTTGGGCTCAATATTGGCCCGACATAATATCGGCCTATTAACAACCCATTCCAGGGATGGGCCAATTTTCAGGATGTAAGTCTTTCGGCCTTTTAGCAACCCATTCGAGTGTTGGGCCAATTTCCAGCCCGATGTTTCTTTCGGCCTGTTAATGACCCATATAGGAGTTGGGCCATTTACAGTCCAACCTGAGTTTTGGCTTCTTAATGACCCATGCTCTTCATGGTCCAATACCAGCCCGGTTTCTCTTTTGACCTGCTAAAGGCCCACAACACAGTTGGGCCATATACAATTCGACCTGACTTTTAGCCTCTTAGCAACCCATGCTCTTCATGGTCCAATACTAGCCTAGTATCTCTTTTGGCCTGCTAAAGGCCCACAACACGGTTGGGCCATATACAACACAACCTCAGTATCGGTCAATTAACGGTTCATGAAAATTGAATGGGCCCACTTATGGCCCGCTTTGATTTCGGCCTATTAACGACCCGATAGGTAACTGGGCCAAGCATTAACTGTTGGCTTGTTTCAATTATAGCGGCCCAATAGAGCTTTCGGCTTGGTTACGGCTCGTCAACTTATTGGGCCCGCTAAAGTTTGAACATGTTTGTAGGACCAATTAGCTAACATCAATTTCGGCCCAACTATTATTTGAGCCCAATACAAGGACCATTTATGGACATGACCAAATCCGGTCAATCAAAGGCCCAAGACAATTTTGGCCCTTGTGAGCCCATTAGGGGGGCCCATTAAGGGCAGTGGGCCTCTATCCTTGGTAAAGGGCCCACGATGCTTTGTGCTAGCTATTAATTTCACTATTTTTTGGCTTCTTAGTGGCCAATTGAGCTTTCAACCCAGATGGCTGGATTGCGAGCCATGCTAAGCAAATGTATGGCATACAATGAAAAATGTAGCACATCCAACATATATTATAGGAAATTACATCCACTAGGCAATCAAAGATTGATGCCAGTGCAAACAAATGAACAAAACTTAACGATCTACAACCTCACAATCTGCAACCTCAGCGCGGATGACGCCCATAAACATGTGAGCAAGTTCTTCCTTCTTTGCTACACTGTCTCTGAAAACATTGATCAATTGTTGTTGCGCAAGAATGTGCACCTCTGATTCCTCCACGATTTCCATCATTGCTTCAACTAGTAATTGTTTCACAAACATACATTTTTCCCGTTGGATTTGAGAACAGAGGAAACTGAACAGATTCACATGGTGATTTTGGAAGGCTAGTATCATTGATAGTGGAGAGTGTCTCGACCACTGCATCATAACATAAATTAGGAGGAGAACCAAACAAATTAATCAAGAGTTATTGCCATATTACCTGCCCTAGATTTATTGGAGAGAAACAATGGGGTTGCCTTGCTGTTTTTAGAGTTTGTCTTCTTATCTTCAGCATCATGCACCAAATTAACACACTAGCATTGCTATCATTCGCCGGGTCAGATAATAGGAAAGCAACATTGACACAATGAACGTTTGCGCGACCAGACCACACCAAATTAACACAATATGGCACCGCTATCATCAGCCAGGTAAGGTAATAGGAAAGCAACATTGACACAATGAATGATTGAGCAACCAGACCATATCAGTACAATTTAAGTAACGTGCAAGATATGAGATAGTACAATCATGAAGCTTAGTATGCAAAACAACTAGGCAGTTTTCCTTACAAAAATCTACATTATCTCCTTTAATTATACATTTTGCTACAACTAAATTTAGATCAGATAATTGGTGTAGGGTACAGAAGGTTGGATTCATGCCGATTAACAAAATACATGCTGATGTAAAAATATAGTGATATACAACAGATACTTACACCAGCATTGCAACACAGAGAATTCCCGCTAGATAGTTTCCTCCAACACGATCCCAGTTTAGAAAGTCTTCTATCCTTTAAGCTTATTTTCTAAAAGAGAGATGCGTAAGAAACATGTAGAAAATATGATCTGAATGCTATAAAATTTCATGATGCGAGGGTACACACATGCTTCTTAGGGAAAGCTTTGTTTCTAGAAAGGAGTTGACATATTTTTACTGGACTGGAGTGGACTAGTTCTCTTGCCACTGGAATCTGGTTATTATCTGGAGTTGGGTTTCTCTATGCTGGAGCAGTATATATGAACACTAGAGTTGGTTTACTATCTCCTAGTGGTTGGATCTTTTGCAAAGACCTTAATTGTAGCCCTTCAGATTCTAACATAGTCGTCTTCCCCTTGCATGCCTTATATAGAAGAATGGTGCTTCAATTATAAAACATGCTACGACAGAGAGATGGAATATGTACTGAAGAATAGAAAGGCATGACATATTTGAAGGAAATATGCCCTAGAGGCAATAATAAAGTTGTTATTTATATTTCCTTATATCATGATAAATGTTTATTATTCATGGTAGAATTGTATTAACCGGAAACTTAGTACATGTGTGGATACATAGACAAACACAGTGTCCCTAGTATGCCTCTACTAGACTAGCTCGTTAATCAAGGATGGTTAAGTTTCCTGACCATAGACATGTGTTGTCATTTGATGAACGGGATCACGTCATTAGAGAATGATGTGATGGACAAGACCCATCCATTAGCTTAGCATTAATGATCATTTAGTTTTATTGCTATTACTTTCATCATGACTTATACATGTTCCTCTGACTATGAGATTATGCAACTCCCGAATACCGGAGGAACACCTTGTGTGCTATTAAACGTCACAACGTAACTGGGTGATTATAAATATGCTCTACAGGTGTCTCCGATGGTGTTTGTTGAGTTGGCATAGATCGAGATTAGGATTTGTCACTCCGTGTTTCAGAGAGGTATCTCTGGGCCCTCTCGGTAATGCTCATCACTATAAGCCTTGCAAGCGATGTGACTAATGATTTAGTTGTGGGATGATGCATTATGGAACGAGTAAAGAGACTTTCCGGTAACGAGATGAACTAGGTATGATGATACCGACGATCGAATCTCGGGCAAGTAACATACCGATGACAAAGAGAACAACGTATGTTGTTATGCAGTTTGACCGATAAAGATCTTCGTAGAATATGTAGGAGCCAATATGAGCATCCAGGTTCCACTATTGGTTATTGACCGGAGATGTGTCTCAGTCATGTCTACATAGTTCTCGAACCCGTAGAGTCCGCACGCTTAACGTTCGATGACGATTTATATTATGAGTTATGTGATTTGATGACCGAAGTTTGTTCAGAGTCCCGGATGAGATCACATACATGACGAGGAGTCTCGAAATGGTCGAGAGGTAAAGATTCATATATTGGAAGGTTGCATTCGGACATCAGAATTGTTCCGAGTGATTCAGGCATTTTTCCGGAGTACTGGGAGGTTACCGGAACCCGCCGGGAGAAGTATTGGGCCTATTGGGCCTTATTGGAGGAGAGGAAAGAGGCCACGTGAGAGGGGCGCCCCCTTGCCCAAATCAAATTGGACTAGGGGAGGGGGTCGGGCCCACTCTTTCCTTCTCCCTCTCTCTCCCTTCACCTTTCCCTCTCCGGTGGAAGGAAGGAGGGGGGCCGAATCCTACTTGGACTAGGAGTCCAAGTTGGACTCCCCCCTTGGCGCGCCTCCTCTAGGGCCGACCTCCTCCTCCTCCCCCCTTTATATACGTGGAAGGGGGGCACCCCAAAGGTACACCGGGTCTTCTCTTAGCCGTGTGTGGTGCCCCCATCCACAGTTACACACCTCGGTCATATCGTCGTAGTGCTTAGGCGAAGCCCTGCGCCGGTAACTTCATCTTCGCCATTGCCATGCCATCATGCTAATGGAACCCTCCCTCGTCCTCAACTAGATCAAGAGATCGAGGGACGTCATCGAGCTGAACGTGTGATGAACACGGAGGTGCCGTACATTCGGTGCTTGGATCGGTTGGATCGCGAAGACGTTTGACTACATCAACCGCGTTACTAAACGCTTCCGCTTTCGGTCTTCGAGGGTACGTGGACACACTCTCCCCGCTCGTTGCTATGATCTCCTAGATGGATCTTGCGTGATCATAGGAATTTGCGTAGATGTTATCAGAGCCAGGTTTATGCGTAGATGTTATATGCATGAGTAGAACACAAAGAGTTGTGGCGATAATAGTCATACTGCTTACCAGCAACGTCTTACTTTGATTCGGCGGTATCGTTGGATGAAGCGGCCCGGACCGACATTACATGACCACGTTCATGAGACTAGTTCTACCAACGTGCTTTGCATATAGGTGGCTAGCGGTTGTCTGTTTCTCCAACTTTAGTTGAATCGAGTTTGACTACGCCCGATTCTTGTTGAAGGTTAAAACATCACACTTGACAAAAATCGTTGTGGTTTTGATGCGTAGGTAAGAACGGTTCTTGCTAGAAGCTCGTAGCAGCCACGTAAAACTTGCAACAACAAAGTAGAGGACGTCTAACTTGTGTTTTGTAGGGCATGTTGTAAGATGTGATGATATATAAATTGTTGTATGAGATGATCATGTTTTGTAAAAGTTATCAGCAACTGGCAGGAGCCTTATGGTTGTCTCTTTATTGTATGAAATGCAATCGCCATGTAATTGTTTTACTTTATCACTAAGCGGTAGTGATAGTCGTGGAAGCAATAGTTGGCGAGACGACAACGATGCTACGATGGAGATCAAGGTGTCAAGTCAGTGACGATGGTGATCATGACGGTGCTTTGGAGATGGAGATCAAAGGCACAAGATGATGATGGCCATATCATATCACTTATTTTGATTGCATGTGATGTTTATCTTTTATGCATCTTATTTTGCTTAGTACAACGGTGGCATTATAAGATGATCTCTCACTAAATTTCAAGGTATAAGTGTTCTCCCTGAGTATGCACTGTTGCTACAGTTCGTCGTGCCGAGACACCTCGTGATGATCGGGTGTGATAAGATCTACGTTCACATACAACGGGTGCAAGCCAGTTTTGCACATGCAGAATACTCGGGTTAAACTTGACGAGCCTAGCATATGCAGATATGGCCTCGGAACACTAAGACCGAAAGGTCGAACATGAATCATATAGTAGATATGATCAACATAGTGATGTTCACCATTGAAAACTACTCCACTCACATGATGATCGGACATGGTTTAGTTGATTTGGATCACGTGATCATTTAGATGACTAGAGGGATGTCTACCTAAGTGGGAGTTCTTAAGTAATATGATTAATTGAACTTTAATTTATCATGAACTTAGTACCTGATAGTATTTTGCATGTCTATGTTGTTGTAGATCAATGGCCCGTGCTACCGTTCCCTTGAATTTTAATGCGTTCCTCTAGAAAGCTAAGTTGAAAGATGATGGTAGCAACTACACAGACTAGGTCCGTAACTTGAGGATTATCCTCATGTTGGACAGAAGAATTATGTCCTGGAAGCACCGCTAGGTGCAAGACCCACTGCAGGAGCAACTCCGGACGTTATGAACGTCTGGCAGAGCAAAGCTGATGACTACTCGATAGTTCAGTGTGCCATGCTTTACGGCATATGATATGTTCCAGGAATTGAAGTTAATATTTCAAGCAAATGCCCGAATTGAGAGATATGAAGTCTCCAATAAGTTCTATAGCTGCAAAATGGAGGAGAATAGTTTTGTCGGTGAACATATACTCAGAATGTCTGGGTACCACAACCACTTGACTCAACTGGGAGTTAACCTTCGTGATGATAGTGTCATTGACAGAGTTCTTCAACCACTGCCACCAAGCTACAAAAGCTTCATGATGAACTATAATATGCAAGGGATGGATAAGAAAATTTCCGAGCTCTTCGCGATGCTAAAGGCCGCGGAGGTAGAAATCAAGAAGGAGCATCAAGTATTGATGGTTAACAAGACCACAAGTTTCAAGAAGAAGGGCAAAGGGAAGAAGGGGAACTTCAAGAAGAATGGCAAGCAAGTTGCTGCTCAAGTGAAGAAGCCCAAGTCTGGACCAAAGCCCGAGACTGAGTGCTTCTACTGCAAAGGGACTGGTCACTGGAAGCGGAACTGCCCCAAGTATTTGGCGGATAAGAAGGATGGCAAAGTGAAAGGTATATTTGATATACATGTTATTGATGTGTACCTTACTAATGCTCGTAGTAGCGCCTGGGTATTTGATACTGGTTCTGTTGCTCATATTTGCAACTCGAAACAGGGGCTATGGATTAAACAAAGATTGGCTAAGGACGAGGTGACGATGCGCGTGGGAAATGGTTCCAAAGTTGATGTGATCGCCGTCGGCGTGCTACCTCTACACCTACCTTCGGGATTAGTTTTAGACCTGAATAATTGTTATTTGGTGCCAGCGTTAAGCATGAACATTATATCTGGATCTTGTTTGATGCGAGACGGTTATTCATTTAAATCATAGAATAATGGTTGTTCCATTTATATGAGTAATATCTTTTATGGTCATGCGCCCTTGAAGAGTGGTCTATTTTTGTTGAATCTTGACTGTAGTGATACACATATTCATAATATTGAAGCCAAAAGATGCATGGTTAATAATGATAGTGCAACTTATTTGTGGCACTGCCGTTTAGGTCATATTGGTGTAAAGCACATGAAGAAACTCCATGTTGATGGGCTTTTGGAATCACTTGATTATGAATCACTTGATGCTTGCGAACCATGCGTCATGGGCAAGATGACTAAGACTCCGTTCTCCGGAACAATGGAGCGAGCAATAGACTTGTTGGAAATAATACATACTGATGTATGCGGTCCGATGAGTGTTGAGGCTCGCGGCGGGTATCATTATTTTCTGACCTTCACTGATGATTTGAGCAGATATGGGTATATCTACTTGATGAAACATAAGTCTGAAACATTTGAAAAGTTCAAAGAATTTCAGAGTGAAGTGGAAAATCATCCTAACAAGAAAATAAAGTTTCTACGATCTGATCGTCGAGGTGAATATTTGAGTTACGAGTTTGGTCTTCATTTGAAACAATATGGAATAGTTTCGCAACTCACGCCACTTGGAACACCACAGCGTAAAGGTGTGGCCGAACGTCCTAATTGTACTTTATTAGATATGGTGCGATCTATGATGTCTCTTACTGATTTACCGGTATCGTTTTGGGGTTATGCTTTAGAGACGGTTGCATTCACGTTAAATAGGGCACCATCTAAATCCATTGAGACGACACCATATGAACTGTGGTTTGGCAAGAAACCTAGGTTGTCGTTTCTTAAAGTTTGGGGCTGCGATGCTTATGTCAAAAAGCTTCAACTTGATAAGCTCGAACCCAAATCGGAGAAATGTGTCTTCATAGGATACCCAAAGGAGACAGTTGGGTACACCTTCTATCACAGATCTGAAGGCAAGATATTCGTTGCTAAGAATGGATCCTTTCTAGAGAAGGAGTTTCTCTCGAAAGAAGTGAGTGGGAGGAAAGTAGAACTTGATGAGGTAATTGTACCTTCTCCCGAATTGGAAAGTAGTTCATCACAGAAATCAGTTCCAGTGATTTCGACACCAATTAGTGAGGAAGCTAATGATGATGATCATGAAACTTCAGATCAAGTTACTACTGAACCTCGTAGGTCAACCAGAGTAAGATCCACACCAGAGTGATACGGTAATCCTATTCTGGAAGTCATGTTGCTTGACCATGACGAACCTACGAACTATGAGGAAGCAATGATGAGCCCAGATTCCACGAAATGGCTTGAGGCCATGAAATCTGAGATGGGATCCATGTATGAGAACAAATTGTGGACTTTGGTTGACTTGCCCGATGATCGGCAAGCCATAAAGAATAAATGGATCTTCAATAAGAAGACTAACGCTGACGATAATGTTATTGTCTACAAAGCTCGACTTGTTGCGCAAGGTTTTCGACAAGTTCAAGGAGTTGACTACAATGAGACCTTCTCACCCGTAGTGACGCTTAAGTCTGTCTGAATCATGTTAGCAATGGCCGCATTTTATGATTATGAAATTTGGCAAATGGATGTCAAAACTGCATTCCTTAATGGATATCTTAAGGAAGAGTTGTATATGATGCAACCAGAAGGTTTTGTCGATCCAAAAGGTGCTAACAAAGTGTGCAAGCTCTAGCGATCCATTTATGGACTGGTGCAAGCCTCTCAGAGTTGGAATATACATTTTGATAATGTGATCAAAGCATATGGTTTTATACAGACTTTTGGAGAAGCCTGTATTTACAAGAAAGTGAGTGGGAGCTCTGTAGCATTTCTGATATTATATGTGGATGACATATTGTTGATTGGAAATGATAATGAATTTCTGAATAGCATAAAAGGATACTTGAATAAGAATTTTTCAATGAAAGACCTCGGTGAAGCTGCTTATATATTGGGTATCAAGATCTATAGAGATAGATCAAGACGCTTAATTGGACTTTCAAAAGCACATACCTTTATAAAGTTTTGAAGAAGTTCAAAATGGATCAGTCAAAGAAAGGGTTCTTGCCTGCGTTACAAGGTGTGAAGTTAAGTGAGACACAATGCCCGACCACTGCAGAAGATAGAGAGAAAATGAAAGTCATTCCCTATGCCTCAGCCACAGGTTCTATCATGTATGCAATGATGTGTACCAGACCTGATGTGTGTCTTGCTATTAGTTTAGCAGGGAGGTACCAAATTAATCCAGGAGTGGATCACTAGACAACGGTCAAGAACATCCTGAAATACCTGAAAAGGACTAAGGATATGTTTCTCATTATGGAGGTGACAAAGAGCTCATCGTACACGGTTATGTCGATGCAAGCTTTGACACTGATCCGGACGACTCTAAGTCACAAACTAGATACATATTTATATTGAATGGTGGAGCTGTCAGTTGGTGCAGTTCCAAGCAGAGCGTCGTGGCGGGTTCTACGTGTGAAGCAGAGTACATACCTGCTTCAGAAGCAGCAAATGAAGGAGTCTGGATGAAGGAGTTCATATCCGATCTAGGTGTAATACCTAGTGCATCGGGTCCAATGAAAATCTTTTGTGACAATACTGGAGCAATTGCCTTGGCGAAGGAATCCAGATTTCACAAGAGAACCAAACACATCAAGAGATGCTTCAATTCCATCCGCGATCAAGTCAAGGAGGGAGACATAGAGATTTGCAAGATACATACATATCTGAATGTTGCAGACCCATTGACTAAACCTCTCTCACGAGCAAAACATGATCAACACCAAGACTCCATGGGTGTTAGAATCATTGCTATGTAATCTAGATTATTGACTCTAGTGCAAGTGGGAGACTGAAGGAAATATGCCCTAGAGGCAATAATAAAGTTGTTATTATTTTTCCTTATATCATGATAAATGTTTATTATTCATGCTAGAATTGTATTAACCGGAAACTTAGTACATGTGTGGATACATAGACAAACAGAGTGTCCCTGGTATGCCTCTACTAGACTAGCTCTTTAATCAAAGATGGTTAAGTTTCCTGACCATAGACATGTGTTGTCATTTTATGGAAGGGGTCACGTCATTAGAGAATGATGTGATGGACAAGACCCATCCGTTAGCTTAGCATTAATGATCGTTTAGTTTTATTACTATTGCTTTCATCATGATTTATACATGTTCCTCTGACTATGAGATTATGTAACTCCCAAATACCAGAAGAACACCTTGTGTGCCGATGACCCACAAGTATAGGGGATCTATCGTAGTCCTTTCGATAAGTAAGAGTGTCGAACCCAACGAGGAGCAGAAGGAAATGATAAGCGGTTTTCAGCAAGGTATTCTCTGCAAGTACTGAAATAACTGGTAACAGATAGTTTTGTAATAGGATAAATTGTAACGAGCAACAAGTCACAAAAGTAAATAAAGTGCAGCAAGGTGGCCCAATCCTTTTGTAGCAAAGGACAAGCCGGAACAAACTCTTATAATAGGAAAAGCGCTCCCGAGGACACATGGGAATATCGTCAAGCTAGTTTTCATCACGTTCATATGATTCGCGTTCGATACTTTGATAATTTGATATGTGGGTGGACCGGTGCTTGGGTACTGTTCTTAATTGAACAAGCATCCCACTTATGATTAACCTCTATTGCAAGCATCCGCAACTACAACAAAAGTATTAAGGTAAACCTAACCATAGCATGAAACATATGGATCCAAATCAGCCCCTTACGAAGCAACACATAAACTAGGGTTTAAGCTTCTGTCACTCTAGCAACCCATCATCTACTTATTACTTCCCAATGCCTTCCTCTAGGCCCGAATAATGGTGATGTGTTATGTATTCGATGTTCACATAACACCACTAGAGGCTAGACAACATACATCTTATCAAAATATCAAACGAATACCAAATTCACATGACTACTCATAGCAAGACTTCTCCCTTGTCCTCAGGAACGAACGTAATTACTCACAAAGCATATTCATGTTCATAATCAGAGGGGTAATAATATGCATATAGGATCTGAACATATGATCTTCCACCAATTAAACCAACTAGCATCAACTACAAGGAGTAATCAACACTACTAGCAACCTACTAGCACCAATCCCGAACTTTGAGACAAGAATTGGATACAAGAGATGAACTAGGGTTTGGAGATGAGATGGTGCTGGCAAGGTTGTTAGGATCGCGATTTTGTTATAGATTCCACGACTTTACGATCCAAACTTACCCATTTGATTCTACGATTTTAGTTCATAAAATCTACGTTTCTATGATTCTGGTAGTGAAGATTCTATGATTTACGATTCTACCATCAGAGCTCCGATCCGATTCAAAATCGCGATTTTGACAACCTTGGGTGCTGGTGAAGATGTTGATGGAGATTGCCCTCTCCCGATGAGAGGAGGGTTGGTGATGATGATGGTGATGATTTCCCCCTCCGGGAGGGAAGTTTCCCCGGCAGAACAGCTCTGCTGGAGCTCTAGATTGGATCCGCCAAGGTTCCGCCTCGTGGCGGCGGAGTCTCGTCCCGAAAAGTTCCTTCTTATTTTTTTCTCATTGAAAGACCTCATATAGGAGAAGATGGGCATCGGAGAGCCACTAAGGGGCCCACGAGATAGGGGGGCGCGCCCTAGGGGGGCGCCCCCACCCTCGTGAGCAGGGTGTGGGCCCCTTGGCCTTCATCTTTGGCATGGATTTTTCTTTATTTCTTTTAAGACATTCCGTGGAGTTTCATGACTTTTGGAGTTGCGCGGAATATGTCTCTAATATTTGCTCCTTTTCTAGACCAGAATTCCAGCTGACGGCATTCTCCCTCTTTATGTAAACCTTGTAAAATAAGAGAGAATAGCCATAAGTATTGTGACATAAGGTGAAATAACAGTCCATAATGCAATAAATATCGATATAAAAACATGATGCAAAATGGACGTATCAACTCCCCCAAGCTTAGACCTCGCTTGTCCTCAAGCGAAAAGCCGATAACAATAAATATGTCCTCATGTTTAGAGGTAGAGGCGTCGATAAAAATAAAATACGGACATGAAGGCATCATGATTATTCTTATAACAGCAACATATATAGGTTTTGTCATATGATTACTTGTGTTCAAGTGATGATCTATTCACAATGCAAAAGTATAAATCATAAACCTTATTGGACTCCGACAAACTATAATCTCAGTCATTGAAGCAATTGTAATTTATCATAACATCGGAAAGGGTCTATGTCAGAGCTGAAAAGCAAGTCCACATACTCAACTATCATTTAGTCCGCCATAATTGCTAACACTCACGCAATACTTGTGGTTACAGAGTTTTAATCGGACATAGAGAAAGATAGGGGCTTATAGTTTTGCCCCACAACCTTTTACCTCAAGGGTAATGTTAACAATAATGGTTCATGCTCCCCTACATCCAATTATATATATATATATCATGTTCTTTCCAACATGCTGAGCTTGCCAAAGGATAAAATAAAAAGGAAAAGGTGAAGATCACCATGACTCTTGCATAAGGTAGAAGATAATAATAAAGGATAGGCCCTTCGCAGAGGTTGCCATGCGCTTTTATGGTTGGATGTATAAAATCTCAATGCGAAAGAACGTCACTTTATATTGCCCCTTGTGATATGAACTTTTATTATGCAGTCTGTCGCTTTTATTACTTCCACATCACAAGATCGTATAAAGCTTATTTCTCCCACACCAATCAATCATACATATTTAGAGAAATTTTTATTGCTTTGCATCGATGACAACTTACTTGAAGGATCTTACTCAATCCATAGGTAGATATGGTGGACTCTCATGGCAAAACTGGTTTAGGGATATTTGGAAGCACAAGTAGCATTTCTACTTGGTGCTGAGAATTTGGCTAGCATGAGGGGGAAAGGCAAGCTCAACAAGTTAGAGGAACCATGACAACATACTTTGTCTCAGATATAAGAAAGACATAACTCATTACGTTGTCTTCCTTGTCCAACATCAACTCTTTAGCATGTCATATTTTAATGAGTGCTCCCAATCATAAAAGATGTCAATGATAATATATCTATATGTGAAACCTCTCTTTCCTTATTACTTCCTATTAATTGCAACAATGACCAAAGCTATGTCTGCCAACTCCCAACAACTTTTAATCATCATACTCTTTCTATGTGAAGTCATTACTCTCAATAAGATCAATATGAACTTTTTGTTTCTTTTATTCTTTTCTTCTTTCTTTTATTCACCCAAGATCATGGCAAAATAATCAAGCCCTTGACTCAAGACTAATCTTTATTATATATAACTCACGGACTCGATTACATAGAGGGATCATAAAGCAAAACTCAAAACTAGATCATGCCATAAACTTTATTCTACTAGATCAACATACTACTAATAGGATCGAACTAAGAAAACGGTAAAGATAGGAGTTGTGATGGTGATACGATACCGGGGCACCTCCCCAAAGCTTGGCAGTTGCCAAGGGGGGTGCCCACACCCATGTGATCATGTCTCCCTCTTTGTTGTTGGTGTAATACTCTTGGCGATTATTCCTCTCAGGATATGGTTCTCCTCCTCGAGCTTATTGACTTGCTGCTTGAGGTCCATTATTTCCTTACGAAGCTTTCCTGTGACAACTAAAGCTCCTTGCACCCAGGGGTGTTGCATAGCTGCGGGAGAATAAGTGACACTCCTCTTCATATTTTCATAAGTAAGAAATCTAACATTAGAAGGGATAACCGAGTTTGGAATAGCTGAGCTCTGTAGTTCCCCCATCGTGAACCCAGCTCAGAGGCGAGAGGTGACTTCTTGATCCTCCATAACATCTACTCTCATCAAGTCAGCCTCCATCTCCTCCTCCGTTGCTGGCCCAAAGTGGTCAGCATCGCTGTTTGCCCTTGGTTCCGGTGCCGAATTAGATACCCGGCTCTCCTCGATTGACTCTTGAGAAGACATCTTGCTCTAATCTGTAGCAGCAACAGCTCGAAAACAAAAACAGAGGAAATTTGCGTGATACAGGAGTCAAAACCTTCGGGAGAATATATAATGAATTTTTACCAACCAAAATACGTATCGTGCAAGAAAACGGAGTCCGGAGGGCACACGAGGCGCTCACGAGGTAGGGGGCGCGCCCAGGGGGGTAGGGCGCGCCCACCACCCTCGTGGGGCCCTCGTGTCCTTCCCGGACTGCTACTTATTTTTCTATTTTTCTAAATATTCCAAAACGGAGAAATATTGCCTTAAAAATTGTTTTGGAGTCGGTTTACTTACCGTACCACATACCTATTCCTTTTTGGAGTCTGAAACGTTCCGGAAAGTGTCCCTTATGTATTCCTCCGGGGTTATGGTTTCAATAATATTAGTTTCAACATTTGTGGGATTACCTGAGATATAATGTTTAATTCTTTGACCATTTACCACCTTCGGATTTGTGCCCTCGAAGTTATTGATTTTTATGGCACTAGAACGATAGACCTCTTCGATGACGTAGGGGCCTTCCCATTTAGAGAGAAGTTTTCCTGCAAAAAATCTTAAACGAGAGTTGTATAGCAATACATAATCACCTACATTAAACTCACACTTTTGTATCCTTTTGTCATGCCATCTTTTAACTTTTTCTTTAAACAACTTGGCATTTTCATAAGCTTGGGTTCTCCATTCATCAAGTGAGCTGATATCAAATAACCTCTTCTCACCGGCAAGTTTAAAATCATAGTTGAGTTCTTTAATAGCCCATTATGCCTTATGTTCTAGTTCGAGAGGTAAGTGACATGCTTTTCCATAGACCATTTTATACGGGGACATACCCATATGATTTTTGTATGCAGTTCTATAAGCCCATAATGCATCATCAAGTTTCTTAGACCAATTCTTTCTAGACCTATTAACAGTCTTTTGCAAAATTAATTTGAGCTCTCTATTGCTCAACTCTACTTGACCACTAGACTGTGGGTGATAAGGGGATGCAATTCTATGATTAACATCATATTTAGCAAGCATTTTATGGAAAGCACCATGAATAAAGTGTGAACCACCATCAGTCATTAAATATCTAGGGACTCCAAACCTCGGGAAAATAACTTCTTTAAGCATTTTAATAGAAGTGTTATGATCAGCACTACTAGTTGGAATAGCTTCTACCCACTTAGTAATGTAATCAACAGCAACTAAAATATGTGTGTATCCATTAGAGGCAGGAAAAGGTCCCATATAATCAAAGCCCCAAACATCAAATGGTTCAATAACAAGTGAATAATTCAAAGGCATTTCTTGACGTCTACTAATATTACCAATTCTTTGACATTCATCACAAGACAAGACAAACTTACGGGCATCCTTGAAGAGAGTAGGCCAATAAAAACCAGATTGCAATACCTTATGGGCAGTTCTATCTCCAGCGTGGTGTCCTCCATAAGACTTGGAATGACACTTGCGTAGGATCTGTTCATGTTCATGCTCAGGTACACAACGCCTAATAACACCATCTACTCCTTCTTTATAAAGATGTGGGTCGTCCCAAAAGTAATGTCTCAAATCATAGAAGATCTTTTTATTTTGTTGGTATGTGAAGCTAGGTGGTATAAACTTAGCAACAATATAATTAGCATAATCAGCATACCAAGGAGTACTACGAGAAGTACTTATAACATTTAATTTCTCATCAGGAAAGTCATCATTAATAGGTAGTGGGTCATCAAGAATATTTTCTAACCTAGACAAGTTGTCTGCAACGGGGTTCTCAGCTCCCTTTCTATCAACAATATGCAAATCAAATTCTTGTAGCAAGAGAACCCATCTAATAAGTCTAGGTTTAGCATCTTTCTTTTCCATAAGATATTTAATAGCAGCATGATCTGTTTGAATAGTTACTTTAGAATCAACAATATAAGATCTGAACTTATCACAAGCAAATACAACTGCTAAAAGTTCTTTTTCAGTAGTAGCATAATTTCTTTGAGCATTGCCTAGAGTCTTACTAGCATAATGAATAACATTTAATTTCTTATCGACTCTTTGCCCTAGAACAACACCTACAGCATAATCACTAGCATCACACATAATTTCAAAGGGTAAACTCCAATCAGGTGGCTGAACAATAGGTGCAGAGACTAATGCTTTCTTAAGTATTTCAAATGCTTCTACACAATCATCATCAAAGACAAATGGTATATCTTTTTGCAATAAATTAGTCAGAGGCCGAGAAATTTTTGAGAAGTCCTTAATGAACCTCCTATAAAACCCGACATGACCAAGGAAACTTCTTATACCTTTGATGTCCTTGGGACATGGCATCTTTTCAATAGCATCAACCTTGGCTTTATCAACTTCAATACCTCTTTCAGAAACTTTGTGCCCCAAAACAATACCTTCATTAACCATAAAGTGGCACTTTTCCCAATTCAAGACAAGATTAGTTTCTTCACATCTCTGCAAAACTCGATCAAGATTGCTCAAGCAATCGTCAAAAGAGGAACCATAGACAGAAAAGTCGTCCATGAAAACCTCACAAATCTTTTCACAAAAGTCAGAGAATATAGCCATCATGCATCTTTGAAAGGTAGCAGGTGCATTACATAAACCAAAAGGCATACGTCTATAAGCAAAAGTACCAAAATGGCATGTAAAAGTAGTCTTTGATTGATCTTTAGCCGACACAGGTATTTGAGAGAAACCAGAATAACCATCTAGAAAGCAATAGTGTGTGTGTTTGCATAATATTTATAGCATTTGATCAATAAAAGGTAAGGGGTAATGATCTTTCTTAGTAGCTTTATTCAATTTGCGGAAATCAATTACCATCCTATAACCTGTGGTAATTCTTTGTGGAATCAATTCATCTTTATCATTAGGAACAACAGTAATACCTCCCTTCTTAGGGACACAATGGACAGGAGTTACCCACTCACTATCAGCAACGGGGTAGATTATACCTGCCTCTAGAAGCTTTAGTATTTCTTTTCTTACCACTTCTTTCATTTTAGGATGCAGACATCATTGAGGATCACGAACTGGTTTGGCATCTGCTTCCAAATTTATTTTATATTGGCATAGAGTGGGACTAATGCCCTTAAGATCATCAAGAGTATATCCAATAGCAGCACGATGCTTCTTCAGAGTTTTCAATAATCTTTCTTCTTCATGCTGTGAAAGGTTAGCACTAATAATAACAGGATATATCTTCTTTTCATCAAGATAAGCATATTTAAGATTATCAGGCAAAGGTTTAAGCTCGAACACGGGATCACCCTTGTGTGGAGGAGGATCCCCTAAGATTTCAACAGGCAAGTTGTGTTTCAGAACAGGTTCCTATTTAAAGAATACTTCATCTATTTCCCTGCTTTCATTCATGAACATACCATTTTCATGGTCTAGCAAATAGTGTTCTAAAGGATCACTAGGAGGTACTGCAATAGAAGCAAGACCAATAATTTCATCCTTACTAGGTAATTCTTCCTCACGATGTTGTTTACTAAATTTAGAGAAATTAAACTCATGAACCATATCATCCAAGCCAACAGTAACAACATTCTTTGTGCAATCTATGGTAGCATTGACAGTATTTAAGAAGGGTCTACCAAATATACTAGGACAAAAACTATCTTGTGGGGAACCAAGAACAAGAAAATCAGCAGGATATTTAGTTTTCCCACACAAGACTTCAACATCTCTAATAATTCCCATTGCTGAAATAGTATCTCTATTGGCAAGTTTAATTGTGACATCAATATCTTCTAACTCAGCAGGTGCAATCTCATTCTTAATTTCTTCATATAAAGTATGCGGTATAACACTAGCACTAGCACCCATATCACATAAGCCATGATAACAATGATCCCCTATTTTAACAGAAATAACAGGCACGCCTACCACGGGTCTATGTTTATCTTTAGCACAAGGTTTAGCAATTCTAGCAGTTTCACCTTCGAACTAAATAACATGCCCATCAATATTATTAGACAAGAGATCTTTAACAATAGGAATATTAGGTTCTACTTTAACTTGTTCAGGAGGTGTATAAGTTCTAATATTGCTTTTACGAACAACAGTTGAAGCTTTAGCATGATCCTTTATTCTAACAGGGAAAGGTGGTTTCTCAATATAAGAAGTAGGAACAATAGGATCATTATAAGTGACAGTCTTTTCTTCAACTTTAATAGGTGCAGCTACTTTTACTTCTATGGGAGGATGATATTTAAACCACTTCTCCTTAGGGAGATCCACATAAGTAGCAAAAGATTCACAGAAAGAAGCTACTATCTCAGAGTCAAGTCCATATTTAGTGCTAAACTTACGGAAAATATCGGTATCCATGAAAGATTTAACACAATCAAACTTAGGTGTCATACCTGACTCCTTACCTTCGTCGAGGTCCCAATCTTCAGAGTTGCGTTTAATTCTATCCAATAAATTCCATCTGAATTCAATAGTCTTCATCATAAAAGAGCCAGCACAAGAAGTATCGAGCATGTTGCGATTGTTTTCAGAAAGCCGAGCATAAAAACTTTGCATAATTATTTCTCTCAGGAGCTCATGATTGGGGCATGAATATAACATTGATTTAAGCCTCCCCCAAGCTTGAGCGATGCTTTCTCCTTTGCGAGGCCAGAAATTATATATGTAATTGCAATCACGATGAACAAGATGCATAGGGTAATACTTTTGATGAAATTCCAACTTCAATCTTTTATAGTCCCAGAATCTCATATCATCACATAGCCTATACCATATCAATGCGTCTCCCTTCAAAGATAAAGGGAAGACCTTCTTCTTAGCAACATCATCGGGTATACCTGCAAGCTTAAATAATCCACAAACTTCATCCACATATATTAAGTGCTCATCGGGATGCTTTGTTCCATCTCCTGTAAAAGGGTTAGCTAGCAGTTTTTCCATCATAGCCGCAGGAAATTCAAAAGGAGTTTCATTTTCAATAGGTTCAGTAGGTTGAGGAGCAACTCTTTGCTCTACTGGACGGGGTGAAGATACCCCGAACAAGCCCCTCAGAGAATTACTTTCCATAGTAACAAGTGACAATAAATTTCAGCACACTATATAAATTTTTCCTTACCAAATTCGACCTAGCAAAGGCGCTACACTCCCCGGCAACGGCGCCAGAAAAGAGTCTTGATGACCCACAAGTATAGGGGATCTATCGTAGTCCTTTCGATAAGTAAGAGTGTCGAACCCAACGAGGAGCAGAAGGAAATGATAAGCGGTTTTCAGCAAGGTATTCTCTGCAAGTACTTAAATAAGTGGTAACAGATAGTTTTGTAATAGGATAAATTGTAACGAGCAACAAGTCACAAAAGTAAATAAAGTGCAACAATGTGGCCCAATCCTTTTGTTGCAAAGGACAAGCCGGAACAAACTCTTATAATAGGAAAAGCGCTCCCGAGGACACATGGGAATATCGTCAAGCTAGTTTTCATCACGTTCATATGATTCGCGTTCGATACTTTGATAATTTGATATGTGGGTGGATCGGTGCTTGGGTACTGTTCTTACTTGAACAAGCATCCCACTTATGATTAACCTCTATTGCAAGCATCCACAACTACAACAAAAGTATTAAGGTAAACCTAACCATAGCATGAAACATATGGATCCAAATCAGCCCCTTACGAAGCAACGCATAAACTAGGGTTTAAGCTTCTGTCACTCTAGCAACCCATCATCTACTTATTACTTCCCAATGCCTTCCTCTAGGCCCAAATAATGGTGATGTGTTATGTATTCGACGTTCACATAACACCACTAGAGGCTAGACAACATACATCTTATCAAAATATCAAACGAATACCAAATTCACATGACTACTCATAGCAAGACTTCTCCCTTGTCCTCAGGAACGAACGTAATTACTCACAAAGCATATTCATGTTCATAATCATAGGGGTAATATTATGCATATAGGATCTGAACATATGATCTTCCACCAATTAAACCAACTAGCATCAACTACAAGGAGTAATAAACACTACTAGCAACCTACTAGCACCAATCCCGGACTTTGAGACAAGAATTGCATACAAGAGATGAACTAGGGTTTGGAGATGAGATGGTGCTGGTGAAGATGTTGATGGAGATTGCCCTCTCCCGATGAGAGGAGTATTGGTGATGACGATGGTGATGATTTCCCCCTCCGGGAGGGAAGTTTCCCCGGCAGAACAGCTCTACCGGAGCTCTAGATTGGATCCGCCAAGGTTCCGCCTCGTGGCGGCGGAGTCTCGTCCCGAAAAGTTCCTTCTTATTTTTTTTTCTCATCGAAAGACCTCATATAGGAGAAGATGGGCATCGGGGAGCCACCAGGGGGCCCATGAGATAGGGGGGCACACCCTAGGGGGGGAGCCCCCCACCCTCGTGAGCAGGGTGTGGGGCCCCTGGCCTTCATCTTTGGCGTGGATTTTTCTTTATTTCTTTTAAGACGTTCCGTGGAGTTTCAGGACTTTTGGAGTTGCGCAGAATAGGTCTCCAATATTTGCTCCTTTTCCAGACCAGAATTCTAGCTGACGGCATTCTCCCTCTTTATGTAAACCTTGTAAAATAAGAGAGAATAGCCATAAGTATTGTGACATAAAGTGAAATAACAGTCCATAATGCAATAAATATCGATATAAAAGCATGATGCAAAATGGACGTATCATGTTCTATCAAACGTCACAACGTAACTGGGTGATTATAAAGATGCTCTACAGGTGTCTTCGATGGTGTTTGTTGAGTTGGCATAGATCGAGATTAGGATTTGTCACTCCATGTTTCGGACAGGTATCTCTGGGCCCTCTCGGTAATGCTCATCCACTATAAGCCTTGCAAGCAATGTGATTAATGAGTTAGTTGGGGGATGATGCATTACGGAACAAGTAAAGAGACTTGCTGGTAACGAGATTGAACTAGGTATGATGATACCGACGATCGAATCTCGGCAAGTAACATACCGATGACAAAGGGAACAACGTATGTTGTTATGTGGTTTGACTGATAAAGATCTTCGTAGAATATGTAGGAGCCAATATGAGCATCCAGGTTCCGCTATTGGTTATTGACCGAAGATGTGTCTCAGTCATGTCTACATAGTTCTCGAACCCGTAGGGTCCGCACGCTTAATGTTCGATGACGATTTGTATTATGAGTTATGTGATTTGATGACGAAGTTTGTTCGGAGTCCCAGATGAGATCACAGACTTTACAAGGAGTCTCAAAATGGTCGAGAGGTAAAGATTCAAATATTGGAAGGTTGCATTTGGACATCGGAATGGTTCCGAGTGATTTGAGCATTTTTCCGGAGTACCGGGAGGTTACCGGAACCCCCCGGGAAAAGTATTGGGCCTATTGGGCCTTATTGGAGGAGAGGAGAGAGGCCACGTGAGAGGGGCGCACCCCCCTTGCCCAGACGGAATTGGACTAGGGGAGTGATATGTCTCCAACGTATCTATAATTTTTTTATTGTTCCATGCTATTATATTATCAACCTTGGATGTTTTATATGCATTTATATGCTATTTTATATGATTTTTGGGACTAACCTATTAACCTAGAGCCCAGTGCCAGTTTCTGTTTTTTCCTTGTTTCTGAGTTTTACAGAAAAGGAAAATCAAACAGAGTCCAATTTACCTGAAACTTCACGGAACTTATTTTTGGACGAGAAGAAGGCCATGGAGTAAAAGAGTTGGGCCAGAAGAGTCCCGGGCTGCCCGCGAGGGTGGGGGGCGCGCCCACCCCCTGGGCGCGCCCCCCTACCTCGTGGACAGCCCGGAGACCCCCCGACTTGTTCTCGACGCCAAAACCTCTTATATATACTAAAACTTCCAGAAAGAAACCTAGATTGAGAGTTCTGCCGCCACAAGCCTCCGTAGCCACCGAAAACCAATCTAGACCCTTCCGGCACCCTGTCGGAGGGGGGAATCCCTCTCCAGTGTCCATCTTCATCATCCCGGCGCTCTCCATGACGAGGAGGGAGTAGTTCACCCTCGGTCCCGAGGGTATGTACGAGTAATTATGTGTTTGATCTCTCTCTCTCTCTCTCTCGTGTTCTTGATTCGACACAATCTTGATGTATCGCGAGCTTTGCTGTTATAGTTGGATCTTATGATGTTTCTCCCCCTCTACTCTCTTGTGATGGATTGAGTTTTCCCTTTGAAGTTATCTTATCGGATTGAGTCTCTAAGGATTTGAGAACACTTGATGTATGTCTTGCATGTGCTTATCTGTGGTGACAATGGGATATTCACATGATACACTTGATGTATGTTCTGGTGATCAACTTGCGAGTTCCGTGACCTCATGAACTTATGCATAGGGGTTGGCACACGTTTTCGTCTTGACTCTCCGGTAGAAACTTTGGGGCACTCTTTGAAGTTCTTCGTGTTGTTTGAATAGATGAATCTGAGATTGTGTGATGCATATCGTCTAATCATACCCACGGATACTTGATGTGACATTGGAGTATCTAGGTGACATTAGGGTTTTGGTTGATTTGTGTCTTAAGGTGTTATTCTAGTACGAACTCTATGATAGATTGAATGGAAATAATAGCTTAGTGTTATTTTACTACGGACTCTTGAATAGATTGATCAAAAAGAATAACTTTGAGGTGGTTTCGTACCCTACAATAATCTCTTTGTTTGTTCTCCGCTATTAGTGACTTTGGAGTGACTCTTTGTTGCATGTTGAGGGATAGTTATATGATCCAATTATGTTATTATTGTTGAGAGAACTTGCACTAGTGAAAGTATGAATCCTAGGCCTTGTTTCAACACATTGAAATACCGTTTACGCTCATTTTTATCGCTTGATACCTTGCTGTTTTTATATTTTCAGATTACAAATACCCATATCTACCATCCATATTGCACTTGTATCACCATCTCTTCGCCGAACTAGTGCACCTATACAATTTACCATTGTATTAGGTGTGTTGGGGACACAAGAGACTCTTTGTTATTTGGTTGCAAGGTTGTTTGAGAGAGACCATCTTCATCCTATGCCTCCCACAGATTGACAAGCCTTAGGTCATCCACTTGAGGGAAATTTGCTGCTGGCCTACAAACCTCTGCACTTGGAGGCCCAACGACGTCTACAAGAAGAACGTTGTGTAGTAGACATCAGGGAGGTGGCCGCCCCCCCTTTTTCCTTCTCCCTCTCTCTCCCTTCCCCTTTTCCCTCTTTGGTGGAAGGAAGGAGCGGGGGGGGGGGCGAATCCTACTTGGACTAGGAGTCCAAGTAGGACTCCCCCCTTGGCGCGCCCCCTCTAGGTCCGGCCTCCTCCTCCTTCCCCCCTTTACATACGTGGGAGGGGGCACCTCAAAGGCACACCAAGTCTTCTCTTAGCCGTGTGCGGTGCCCCCTCCACAGTTACACACCTCGATCATATCGTCGTAGTGCTTAGGCAAAGCCATGCGCCGGTAACTTCATCTTCACCGTCGCCATGCCATCATGCTGACGGAACTCTCCCTCGTCCTCAACTAGATCAAGAGATCTAGGGACGTCATCGAGCTGAACGTGTGCTGAACGCGGAGGTGCCATATGTTCGGTGCTTGGATCGGTTGGATCACGAAGACGTTCGACTACATCAACCGCGTTACTAAACGCATCCGCTTTCGGTCTACGAGGGTACGTGGACACACTCTCCCAGCTCGTTGCTATGCTTCTCCTAGATAGATCTTGCGTGATCGTAGGATTTTTTTTTGAAATACTACGTTCCCCAACAATATTGACATGTATTCCCTCCATCTAAAAAATGGATGTTTCTATGCGTATTTCACTTCTATATACATCCATTTTTATCCATTTCCGCGGCATGTAATATGTACGGAGGGAGTATGATCTAAGAGCTAGGGATACGACAGGACATCAGAGTAAAAGAAACACTAGTTGAATGTAAAACCGTATGATAGCAGGAATAGGTACATAAAAATATGAAGGAAACATATGCGTGTACGATGGGGAAACTAAGATGGCATTGCAACAAACCAGTAGAACAACACTTCAATGTAAAAAACATGGCATGGTAGACGGATGGAGTACATACTGATGAATAACAATGCATGAGATATTTAGAAGCATGATGACCAAACTAAGAAGATGGCATTACGACATTGTAGAATGACAATACTTGAATTTGAGAACATGTTATCATGAATGGAATAGGTACTGAAAAACAGGAAGGCATGACATATTTACATGTATGATCAGCACACTAAGCACATGGCATTGAAACAGAGTAGATGCACTCCAGGAGATTGTATGCATGATGTACCCATATCACGGTCCAAGTTAGAGAAAGGACGTTGTGGGGTGTATACGATTCATCATCTTTCTGCAACTCTTCTGAAGAACTGCCTTTAACTATTCCATCAAATTGGATATCATTGATGTCAAGTTTGTTGGCCATTACATTGCTCCACGAGGTTCTTGTGGATATATCAATGTGCGCAATTATATCTGACATGCATAGAAGATAACTAGTAGTTGATACTTCTCCAACGTATCTACTTTTCCTAATGTTTTTCCTCTTGTTTTGGACTCTAAGTTGCATGATTTGAATGAAACTAACCCCGGACTGATGCTGTTTTCAGCAGAACTACCATGGTGTTGTTTTTGTGCAGAGATAAAAGTTCTCGGAATGGAACAAAACTTTGCGAGGATTTTTTATATCAATAATAAAAATTTATGGAGCCAAGACCTGCCGGAGAGGGGCACCTCGGTGGGCACAACCCACCAGGGCGCGCCCCCCTCTCCTGGCGCGCCCAGGTGGGTTATCCCCACCTGGTGGCCCCGCAGACCCTGATTCCAACGCTATAAAATCGTATTTTCGGAGAAAAAATCAGGGAGAAAGAATTATCACAATCCACGAGACGGAGCCGCCGTCACCTCCTGTTCTTCATCGGGAGGCCAGATCTAGAGTTCGTTTGGGGCTTTGGAGAGGGGTATCTTCGTTCTTCGTCATCACCAACCCTTCTCCATCGCCAATTCCATGATGCTCCCCACCAGGAGTGAGTAATTCCTTCATAGGCTCGCTGGTCGGTGAGGAGTTGGATGGGATTCATCATGTAATCGAGTTAGTTTTGTTAGGGCTTGATCCCTAGTATCCACTATGTTCCTAGATTGATGTTGCTATGACTTTGCTATGCTTAATGCTTGTAACTTTGGGCCCGGGTGCCATGAAATCAGATCTGAACCATTTATGTTATCATCATTATATCCATGTTTTAGATCCGATCTTGCAAGTTATAGTCACCTACTACGTGTTATGATCCGGCAACCCCGGAGTGACAACAACCGGGCCCACTCCCGGTGATGACCGTAGTTTGAGGAGTTCATGTATTCACTATGTGGTAAAGCTTTGTTCCGATTCTTTATTAAAAGGAGGCCTTAATATCCCTTAGTTTCCAGTATGGACCCCGCTGCCGCGGGAGGGTAGGATAAAAGATGTCATGCAAGTTCTTTCCATAAGAACGTATGACTATTTACAGAATACATGCCTACATTATATTGACGAACTGGAGCTAGTGCCATATCACCCTAGGTTATAACTGCCACATGATGAATATCACCCAACAAGTCACTGATCCAATGCCTACGAATTTATCCTATATTGTTCTTGCTAAGTTACTACTGCTATCATCACTATTACACTTGCTACAAAATTACTGCTATCACTATTACCGTTACTGTTACTGTTGTCATTACTATCAAAATTATCATATTACTTTTCTACTGATTACTTGCTGCAGATAATTAATCTCCAGGTGTGGTTGAATTGACAACTTAGCTGCTAATACCTTCAAATATTCTTTGGCTCCCCTTGTGTTGAATCTATAAATTTGGGTTGAATACTCTACCCTCGAAAACTGTTGCGATCCCCTATACTTGTGGGTTATCAAGACCTTTTTCTAGCATCGTTGCTGGGGAGGATAGCTATATTTTTTGAGTCACTTGGTATTATTATCAATTTATCACTATGAAGAATCTGAAGGACGCTAAGACTAAGATATTTCCCTCAAAGATGAGGCGAGGTAAGGAACTGCCATCCAGTTCTGCTTTAGATTCACCTTCTGTTATAAGTAAACTTGCAACACCACCACATGATATTAGTTCTGATATGTCACAAGTTATTGATGATGCTACTTCTGCTATGGATGATGCTTATGATGATGCTAGTACCTTGCTTGATAATGATGATGTGCCACTTGGTGAATTTCTTGATAAACAAATTGCTAGAGTAATACAACATGATGTTGTTGAATCTGATGATGAGCTTAAAACTGGAACTCCTAAAACACCTGCTAGAACTAGCCTTCCTAGATATGAATTGCCTAAGGTACCGGAAGGTTATGTTCTGAATGAAGAGACAACTAGAGATATACTTGCCTGTAAGGATAAGGATGATCTAGAGAAATTATTATGCAAGTATAAAGAAGAATCTCCGAATGCTAGAATGAAATGTGATCATAAGTTTGCTACTTCGCCTATCTTTATTGATGATAAGGATTGGGAATTCTCTATTGAACTAGAGTTAATTACTTTGGTTGAATCTGATCCTTTCCATGGTTATGAAACTGAAACTGTTGTGGCACATCTTATTAAGAGAATGATATTGCTACCCTTTTTACTCATGATGAGAAAACTCACTATTACTTGGGAAAAGATTTGATGGATTTTGGAATAAGGAGTGGCAAGAGCATAAGCTTGGGGATGCCCAAGGCACCCAAAGGTAAAATTCAAGGACAACCAAAAGCCTAAGCTCGGGGATGCCCCGGAAGGCATCCCCTCTTTCGTCTTCGTCTATCGGTAACTTTACTTGAGGCTGTATTTTTATTCACCACATGATATGTGTTTTGCTTGGAGTGTCGTGTATGATTTGAGTCTTTGCTTTTTAGTTTACCACAATCATACTTGCTGTACACACCTTTTGGGAGAGACACACATGAATCAGAATTTATTAGAATACTCTATGTGCTTCACTTATATCTTTTGAGCTAGATGATTTTGCTCTAGTGCTTCACTTATATCTTTTTAGAGCACGGTGGTGGTTTTATTTTATAGAAATTATTGATCTCTCATGCTCCACTTATATTATTTTGAGAGTCCTTTAGAACAACATGGTAATTTGTTTTGGTTATGAAATTAGTCCCAATATGATAGGCATCCAAGATGGGTATATGCTACCTCTTTTAGCACTGCGTTGGTTTTCCCCGAAGAGGAAGGGATGATGCAGCAAAGTAGCGTAAGTATTTCCCTCAGTTTTTGAGAACCAAGGTATCAATCCAGTAGGAGGCTACGCGCTAGTCCCTCATACCTGCACAAAACAAATAAATCCTCGCAACCAACGCAAATAGGGGTTGTCAATCCCTATAGGGCCACTTACAAGAGTGAGATCTGATAGATATGATAAGTTAATATTTTTGGTATTTTTATGATAAAGATGCAAAGTAAAATAAATGCAAACTAAATAGCAAAGTAAATAACTAAGTAGTAGGACATTAATATGATAAAGATAGACCCGGGGGCCATAGGTTTCACTAGTGGCTTCTCTCGAGAGCATAAGTATTCTACGATGGGTGAACAAATTACTGTTGAGCAATTGACAAAATTGAGCATAGTTATGAGAATATCTAGGTATGATCATGTATATAGACATCACGTCCGAGACAAGTAGACCGACTCCTACCTGCATCTACTACTATTACTCCACTCATCGACCGCTATCCAACATGCATCTAGAGTATTAAGTTAAAACGAGAGTAACGCCTTAAGCAAGATGACATGATGTAGAGGGATAGACTCATGCAATATGAAGAAAACCCCATCTTGTTATCCTCGATGACAACAATACAATACGTGCCTTGCTGCCCTTACTGTCACCGGGAAAGGACGCTGCAAGATTGAACCCAAAGCTAAGCACTTCTCCCATTGCAAGAAAGATCAATCTAGTAGGCCAAACCAAACTGATAATTCGAAGAGACTTGCAAAGATAACCAATCATACATAAAAGAATTCAGAGAAGATTCAAATATTATTCATAGATAGACTTGATCATAAACCCACAATTCATCGGTCTCAACAAACACACCACAAAAAGAAGATTACATCGAATAGATCTCCACAAGAGAGGGGGAGAACATTGTATTGAGATCCAAAAAGAGAGAAGAAGCCATCTAGCTACTAACTATGGATCCGTAGGTCTGAAGTAAACTACTCACACTTCATCGGCGAGGCTATTGTGTTGATGTAGAAGCCCTCCGTGATCGATGCTCCCTCCGGTGGAGCTCCGAAACAGGCCCCAAGATGGGATCTCATGGATACAGAAAGTTACGGCAGTGGAATTATGGTTTTGGCTCCTGTTCTGATCGTTTGGGGGTACGTGGATATATATAGGAGGAAGAAGTACGTCGGTGGAGCAACAGGGGGCCCACGAGGGTGGAGGGTGCGCCTGGGGGGGCAGGCGTGCCCCTACCTCGTGGTCTCCTGTTAGTTGGCTTGACGTAGGGTCCAAGTCTCCTGAGTTGTATTCGGTGAGAAAATCACGTTCCCGAAAGTTTCATTCCGTTTGGACTCCGTTTGATATTCCTTTTCTTCGAAACCCTAAAATAGGCAAAAAAACAACAATTCTGGGCTGGGCCTCCGGTTAATAGCTTAGTCCCAAAAATAATATAAAAGTGGATAATAAAGCCCAATAATGTCGAAAACAGTAGATAATATAGCATGGAGCAATCAAAAATTATAGATACGTTGGAGACGTATCAAGCATCCCCAAGCTTAATTCCTGGTTGTCCTCGAGTAGGTAAATGATAAAAACAGAATTTTTGATGCGGAGTGCTACTTGGCATAATTTTAATGTAATTCTTCTTAATTGTGGTATGAATATTTAGATCCGTAAGATTCAAGACAAAAGTTTATATTGACATAGAAAATAATAATACTTCAAGCATACTAAAAAATAAATTATGTCTTCTCAAAATAACATGGCTAAAGAAAGTTATCTCTACAAAATCATATAGTCTGGCTATGCTCTATCTTCACCACACAAAATATTTAAATCATGCACAACCCCAATGACAAGCCAAGCAATTGTTTCATACTTTTGACATTCTCAAAACTTTTTCAATCTTCACGCAATACATGAGCGTGAGCCATGGATATAGCACTATAGGTGGAATAGAGTGGTGGTTGTGGAGAAGACAAGAAAAGGGGAAGATAGTCTCACATCAACTAGGCGTATCAACGGGCTATGGGGATGCCCATCAATAGATATCAATGTGAGTGAATAGGGATTGCCATGCAACGGATGCACTAGAGCTATAAGTATATGAAAGCTCAAAAAGAAACTAAGTGGGTGTGCATCCAACTTGCTTGCTCATGAAGACCTAGGGTAATTTGAGGAAGCCCATCATTGGAATATACAAGCCAAGTTCTATAATGAAAAATTCCCACTAGTATATGAAAGTGATAACATGAGAGACTCTCTACTATGAAGATCATGGTGCTACTTTGAAGCACAAGTGTGGTAAAAGGATAGTAACATTGTCCCTTGTCTCTTTTTCTCTCATTTTTTATTTGGGCCTTTTCTCCTTTTTTATGGCCTCTTTTCTTTCTCTCTTTTTTTATTTTCGTCCGGAGTCTCATCCCGACTTGTGGGGGAATCATAGTCTCCATCATCCTTTCCTCACTTGGGACAATGCATAATAATGATGATCATCACACTTTTATTTTTCTTACAACTCAACAATTACAAATCGATACTTAGAACAAAATATGACTCTATGTGAATGCCTCCGGCGGTGTACCGGGATATGCAATGATTCATGAGTGACATGTATGAAAGAATTATGAATGGTGGCTTTGCCACAAATACTATGTCAACTACATGATCATGCTAAGCAATATGACAATGATGGAGTGTGTCATAATAAACGCAACGGCGGAAAGTTGCATGGCAATATATCTCGGAATGGCTATGGAAATGCCATAATAGTTAGGTATGGTGGCTGTTTTGAGGAAGGTATATGGTGGGTGTATGATACCGGCGAATGGTGCGCGGTATTAGAGAGGCTAGCAAAGGTGGAAGGGTGAGAGTGCGTATAATCCATGGACTCAACATTAGTCATGAAGAACTCATATACTTATTGCAAAAATCTACAAGTTATCAAAGCAAAGTATTACACGCATGATCCTAGGGGGATAGATTGGTTGGAAAAGAGCATCACTCGTCCCCGACCGCCACTCATAAGGAAGACAATAAATAAATAAATCATGCTCCGACTTCATCACATAACGGTTCACCATACGTGCATGCTACGGGAATCATAAGATTCAACACAAGTATTTCTCAAATTCACAACTACTCAACTAGCATGACTTTAATATCACCATCTCCATATCTCAAAACAATTATAAGGTATCAAACTTATCATAGTATTCAACACACTCATAAGAAAATTTTATTATTGATCTTGCATACCAAGCATATTAGGATTTTAAGCAAATTACCATGCTATTAAGACTCTCAAAATAATCTAAGTGAAGCATGAGAGATCAATAGTTTCTATAAAACAAATCCACCACCGTGCTCTAAAAGATATAAGTGAAGCACTAAAGGAAAATTATGTAACTCAAAAGATATAAGCGAAGCACATAGATTATTCTAACAAATTCCAAATCATGTATGGCTTTCTCAAAAGGTGTGTACAGCAAGGATGATTGTGGTAAACTAACAAGCAAAGACTCAAATCATACAAGATGCTCCAAGCAAAACACATATCATGTGGTAAATAAAAATATAGCTCCAAGTAAAGTTACCGATAGAAGTAGACGAAAGAGGGGATGCCTTCCGGGGCATCCCCAAGCTTTGGCTTTTAGGTGTCCTTAGATTATCTTGGGGGTTCCATGGGAATCCCCAAGCTTAGGCTCTTGCCACTCCTTGTTTCATAATCCATCAAATCTTTACCCAAAACTTGAAAACTTCACAACACAAAACTTAAAGTAGAAAATCTCGTGAGCTCCGTTAGCGAAAGAAAACAAACGAGCACTTCAAGGTACTGTAATGAACTCATTATTTATTTATATGGGTGTTATACCTACTGTATTCCAACTTCTCTATGGTTTATAAACTATTTTACTAGCCATAGATTCATCAAAATAAGCAAACAACACACGCAAAACAGAATCTGTCAAAAACAGAACAGTCTGTAGTAATCTGTGGCTAGCGCAAGATCAGGAACCCCAAAAATTATAAAATAAAGTTCTGGACGTGAGGAATTTATCTATTAATCATCTTCAAAAATAATTAACTAAATAGAACTTTTCAAATAAAAATGACAGCAGTTCTCGTGAGCGCTAAAGTTTCTGTTTTTTACAGCAAGTTCAACAAGACTTTCCCCAAGTCTTCCCAACGGTTCTACTTGGCACAAACACTAATTAAGCACAAAAAACACAAACAAAACAGAGGCTAAATAATTTATTTATTACTAAGGAGGAGCAAAAAGCAAGGAATAAAAATAAAATTGGATTGCCTCCCAACAAGCGCTATCGTTTAACGCCCCTAGCTAGGCATAATAAGCAAGAATAGATCTAGGTATTGCCATCTTTGGTAGGCAATCCATAAGTGGCTCTCATAATAGATTCATAAGGTAATTTAATTTTCTTTCTATGAAAGTGTTCCTTGCCTTTCCTTAACGGAAATTGGAATCTAATATTTCCTTCCTTCATATCAATAATTGCACCAATCGTTCTAAGGAAAGGTCTACAAGAATAATAGGACATGAAGGATTGCAATCTATGTCAAGAACAATAAAATCTACGGGCACATAATTCCTATTTGCAACAATAATAACATCATTAATTATTCCCATAGGTTTTTTAATAGTGGAATCCTCAAGGTGCAAGTTTAGAGAGCAATCATCAAAATCACGGAAACCTAACAAATCACACAAAGTCTTTGGAATCGTGGAAACACTAGCACCCAAATCACATAAAGCATAGCATTCATGGTCTTTAATTTTAATTTTAATAGTTGGTTCCCACTCATCATAAAGTTTTCTAGGGATATAAACTTCCAATTCAAGTTTTTCTTCATAAGATTGCATCAAGGCATCAACGATATGTTTAGTAAACGCTTTATTTTGACTATAAGCATGAGGAGAATTAAGCACGGATTGCAACAAGGAAATACAATCAATCAACGAGAAATTTTCATAGTTAAATTCCTTGAAATCCATAATAGTGGGTTTAGCAACATCTAGGGTTTTAATTTCTTCAATCCCACTTTTATCAAATTTAGCATAAAGATCAAAAGATTCAGAATTCTTGGAACGCCTTCTAGGTAAAGGTGGATCATATTCAGTCCCATCATTATCAAGATTAATATTGCAAAACAAAGATTTAATAGGGTACACATCAATAACTTTTAGATCTTCATCATTATTTTCATAGGAACTAGAAGAACACGCTTTTATAAAGGCATCTTTCTTAGCACGCATCCTAGCGGTTCTTTCTTTGCACTTGTCAATGGAAATTCTCATGGCTTTGAGAGACTCATTATATCATGCTTAGGTGGAATAGATCTAAGTTTCAAAGAATCAACATCAAGAGCAATTCTATCAATGTTCCTAGCCAAATCATCAATATTAAGCAATTTTTCTTCAATCATAGCATTAAAATTCTTTTGCGAAGTAATAAATTCTTTAATATTAGAATCAAAATCAGAGGGCATCTTATTATAATTTCCATAAGAATTGTTGTAGGAATTGCCATAATTATTAGAGGGATTACTAGGATAAGGCCTAGGATTGAAATTTCCTCTATACGCGTTGTTACCAAAATTGTTCCTACCAACAAAATTCACATCCATAGATTCATTATTATTCTCAATCAAAGTAGACAAGGGCATATCATTAGGATCAGAAGAAACACTCTTATTAGCAAATAATTTCATAAGTTCATCCATCTTTCCACTCAAAACATGAATTTCTTCTATCGCATGCACCTTTTTATTAGTAGATCTTTTAGTATGCCATTGAGAATAATTAACCATAATATTATCTAGGATTTTAGTAGCTTCTCCTAAGGTGATTTCCATAAAAGTGCCTCCCGCAGCCGAATCCAAAAGATTTCTACAAGCAAAATTCAATCCAGCATAAATAATTTGTATAACCATCCACAAATTTAAACCATGTGTCGTGGGTTTGTCATGGCAGATGTCCTCGTGAAAGGACTTAGTCGTGGAGCCATCACAACGGGTTAGCTTAAAGGGGTTAAACCGGAAAAGGGGACACGGAGAGTTTATACTAGTTCGGCCCCTTCGATGAAGGTAAAGCCTACGTCTAGTTGTGATTGGTATTGCTTGGGTTTCGAAGGCCAGGGAGCAAATCCTCTTTGTCTGGCTCTCGAGTTGTTGTCCCTTGAACCGCTGCCGGGTCGTCCCCTTATATACATGGGTGGCGCCCGTCGGTCTACAGAGTCCCGCAACCGGCTCATAAACGTGTCCGGTTCAGTCTCCACTCTTTCTATCTTACAACGCAAGTTACATACTAATTCCGGTTCATGGCTACATGCTTTAAACCGGTTTCTGGGCCCTGGGCCTTTCCTCTTCTGTTTACATGGGCTTCAAGCATAATCCACTACGGATGAAGTTAACCCAGCCTTTCTTGGCCGGTTTACGCCCAATAATAATATCCCCAACATTAGGCCCCAGATTGATTTGAGCAGGTTTCATGTCAATCCTTAGTAAAAACTTCGTCTTCCACATCTTCTCATACTTTGGTAAACCGCCGTGACGTCATCTTCTCGGATCGTGGTAAACCGCCGTGACGTCATCTGTAAAACTGGTATGACACATCTTCATTAATGGGCCTCCGACAATCGAGGCGACAGCTCCGCCTTACTTCCAAGTTTTGGCTCCTCGATTTTCGCGCCTGACACCTATCCCTTGCCTTTATAAATAAGACCGAGGGGTCATTTTCACTTTTCCCCCCTCGTGCCTCTTCGCGTCGTCTTCCTTGCGCTGCTCAACCTCCAGAGCTCCGCCGCCACCGTCGACCGCCGCCTCTGCTCCGACCCTGGCCGCTGCATCACCCTGAACGCACCAGAATACTGCGACATCTCTCCGCCGTTACTATGACACTGGTAACCCTTTTTACTTCCACCCTAGATCTTGTTTTTTAGGGTTTCACTGTTCGTCGGAGTTCATCGAAAAACTCAGTGTTGTTCTTCTCTTTCTTCTCTGTAGCATCCAGGCTAGGTTGGACCTGTTATCCTTGCGCGACCGTAGCCATAATCGTATTCTCCTCATTAGACTCCCTCTTTATATCAAGAACAACTTATCTGAATCTGCTGAACTGTTTAAATACCCGAAGGTTGAACCTGAATATATTCCAATTTCTGTCATACTTTAGATCTGAAATTTTCATATAACTCTGTGAAATCTGTTTCCCCTTACTTAGGTATTTTTAGATATGTACTGCTCACACCAATATAGACGGTTTAACTTTGCAAGAATGATAATCCGGTATACACCATTAGTCCCCTTGTTGAACCGCCAATGTACTTCCTCATATAGCCTTTATTTAATAAATTTTGGTATAGAATTGCCAACTCCGGTTTAGCAATATGCTTATATCCTTGATATGACCTTGTCCTTCACTATTATATTAGTCTCTGGTTTACGCAATTTTATGTACCAGTATATGTTGATATCATTACATCTTGTATGTCATCCTGAGTGATTTGTAAACCGGCGTTTCTTCCGCAGCCTTTTTGCTCTACAATGGCCAAGCAATTTACCGCTTGCAACTGGGCTCGTTCCCGGGTCACCGAGGAACAATTGAACGATATGGTTAGCATTGGTACTTTGCCTAAGAAGACTCAAATTAAATGGCGAGTTCCAGGAGCAGAAAATCCTTCGACCCCGATGCAGGGTGAGGTGGTGGTCTTTGTTGACCACATAGGCTGTGGCTTCAAACCGCCAGGGTCAATGTTTTACCGAGATGTGCTTGCCAGTTTCCAACTCCATCCTCAAGACATCGGGCCCAACTCGGTATCCAATCTATGCAACTTCCAGGTCTTCTGTGAAGTGTACTTACAGAAAGAACCAACTGCGGAGTTGTTCCGGGATTTCTTTCATTTGAACCGGCGCACAGAATTTGTAAATGGCCCCAACACTGAACTTGGTGGTGTCTCAATTTAGAAGCGGAAGGAAGTTGAATTTCCTCATGCCAAACTGCACAGCCACCCTAAGGAATGGAACCAGACTTGGTTTTACTGCAGAGACACTTCTCCTGAAGATGAAAATCCCCTCCCAGGCTTTCATGATCACTGGCTTTCCAACACCCATCCAATGCCGCAGCGCTTAAGTTCCACAGAAAGGGCCAAATATGCCCCTCAACTCGCCAAACTCCGGGATTGTATGGCCAACGGTTTAAAAGGTGTTGATTTTGTGCGTTGTTGGATATCTTGGAGTATCTTGCCGCTAAGCCGGCGCCCCGGTTTAATGTGCGAGTACACCGGTGATGTTGAAGACCCTCAACGCCATTGCAACATTCAGGTGACCGATGAAGAAGTCACTAAAGGTGTAAAGAAAATTTTGAATGAATCGGAATTAATCTGTAGTCAAACCGGCTCGAACCCCTTCTATACCAAGAACAAACCGCCTGCTGTAAGCACTATACTTCCTTTTCATCTTTGATATCTTTAATTTGTTCAACTTGCAATCCTTCTTCTGTGTATGTATGTATAGGGTGATGATCCCTTCTGGAAATGGAAATTCATAGAGAAATCAGTAAAGCCAACCAGGGATAAAGCGGTCAAACCATCTCGCCCAAAACCAAAGCCGTCAAATGGACGTCGAAACGGAAAACGGCTGACCGGATCAACATGGAACTTGATGGTGATGCTGATGATCTGGAAGTTGAGGTAGAACTTGACTCACTTGGCTCCCTTTTCATGCATCTCATTAACAATGATCTTCCTCAGGAGGACGCAAAAGGCAACCAAGCTGATGATGTAGAGGTAATTACCCTTTCCTCCGATTCAGACTCTAAGCCAACACAAAAAACCTGTCAAGCAGTCTGGAAAGTAAGCTTTTCTCATCCTCTTGCTCATTTGGATCCAACATTTATTTTGAAGACTCAGCAGCATGAAGCTCGCCGGACAACTCGGCACAGTGGCCAACAGGTGTCAGGTGGTAGCTGCGACATATGCCAACGGGTGGCTTATCATTGTGGGAGCCAGTAAGACGTCGCCGGTGCCTGGAAACGGAATGAGGCGAAGGCATGCACGCCGGCGAATCTTACCCAGCTTCGGGGCTCTCCATGGAGATAACACCCCTATTGCTGCTCTGCGGGGTCTCCGCATGATCACTAGATGGACAAGTAGCTACATAATGCTCCTTGAGCTGTTTGGTGGGAGGAGGAAGAAGGGCACGGCTAGCTTGCTTCTTCTCCTTGTGTGGTGTCTAAAACTAGCTGGGGGTCAACCCTTTGCATGGGTGTCCCGGGGGGTTTATATAGGCCTACCCCCTGGGGGTACAATGGTAATCCGGCTGGGCGTGGGGCCCAGCCGTCTGTGTCTTCGCTCTCCGGCTTCTGCGCCGGCTGGTGGGGCCTGCCGGCTGGTGGGTCCCGCCGGCTGCCGGCTCCCTGGTCGACAGACAGGCCCCACTGTCCAGGGCCTTGTCGGTGGCTGGTTACTGTTGCTCAATCTTGGTGACGAGGGCTTCACCGAGGTAAGCATGGCTACAGTGCTGCCGTCCGGCGGGTGACCACTGTAGCCTCACCGCGTCTTGTCTCCTTAATGGGGCGTCTCCTTCGAGGGGGTGGCAAGCCGGCTGGAGAGAGCCGGCTCCATCTCGGGCCGACTGGGGGAGGCCAGGCCGCCTTCAGGTGTCTCTCTGCCTGAAGGGGCCCACCGCCCGTGGGCCGTACTGGTAACCCGTCGTGGATGACATCAGGGTCAGTGTGGCAACAGTGCCGCGCCGGACGGGTCATGGCCACCCGTACGGCGCACTGTGCCAGGCGCGCTCCGGGATTCGGGGGTGGCAGGCTTCACTGTAGCCACGCCCCGTCTCATCGCCGCTAGGTGGATGCAAACATTGAGGGTACGGTCTCGACCACTTTATGGGAGCCGGCTTCTTGGAGTCGGCCTCCTCGCGGCCGGCTTCTCGAAGTCGGCCCTCCCATGGATTTCTTCATGAGGGCTAAAGTCGGGCCGCCTTCCAATAGCCGGCCTGGGAGACAGCCAGCCAGGGGAAGGCGGCCCTATGTCTTGGATTCTTGAGAGCCGGATCGGCTCGTAATTTTTTTCAGAAGGGCCAGGGGAAGCCGGCTAGGCTACCCATGGCTATTTACTCCGACAGTACTCCCCGAAGCTGATCGAGCTTCGAGGCGGACAAAGGGACGAGAAGCTTGGTCAGCTTCCTACCCTGAAGAGCCGGCTTTGCTGGTGTATGCCGATTTCAGAGAGCTCCGTTTCTCGTAGGCGGGAACGCGGGCCACGTGGCGAGGAAATCCTGCCAACGCACGCGTGCGACGGGACGGCGCCGCAGGCCCGGGCCCGCCACTCGCAGGCCTCGGTTCGAGCGCGGATCTTCCGCGGCCCACATGGGCCGCTCGCCTTCCCGCGGTGGTTTTATTCCGCCATCAAGGCACAGTAATCGCGGGACATGGGGGAGTGGGCGCAGTTGATCCCCACGTTCCACCACGCCGCGCCTCCTCGGCTCCGCCGCGCGGTCCATAAGTAGGAGGAGGAGGGGGAGCGGCAGAGGCTCGCGCGCTCTCCCTCACTCCGCCCCCTTCTCTCCCTCCTTCTTCTTCTCTTCCCCGCAGCAGCTCTTTGGTGCGCCGTTTCGCCGCCGCGTCGTCTTGCTTCTCGCCGCGCTGCCCCATGGCGCTGTCAAGCTCGTGGGATGGCTCCAACGTCCATGAGGACCACGTCGCGTTCCTCCGCCAGACGCGACGCCTGCCCGGCGAGAACTTCGTTCGGGTTCGTCTAGCGCTGGAGAAGGAGATTTCGCCAGCACCGGAGGAAGGCGAGCGGGTGATCTTCCGCTCGCACTGCCTGCGCGGCTTCAGCCTTCCGGCGAGCGGGTTCCTCTGGGCCTTCCTCGAATTCTACAACCTCCAGCCGCATCACCTCACGCCCAACGCGGTGATGTTGCTGTCGGCCTTCGTCACACTGTGCGAGGGCTTCCTTGGGGTCCACCCCACGCTCGAGCTCTGGGCGGAATTCATCCAGAGCAAACTCGGCACCGTCGTCGCGGGCGTGCCCGCCCCCTGCGGAGCCTTCATCGCCATGAGGTGGGCGAGCGAGAACAATCCGTTCCCGTCCATCCCCCTGATCCAGTCGGTGAAGATCTGGCAGAAGTCGTACTTCTACGTGAAGAACGTCGCCCAGCAAGGAGACCACGTCAACCTGCCGGCTTATGTAGTCGGCCCGCCGGCTGGGAGGCAGCCCTCATGGAGTTTCCGGTCCAGGTCACTGTCTCAGGCCGGGAACGCTGCCGTCTCCCGTCTTCGGGTGATGATCCAGTTAGAAGGCCTGAGCGGGGCTGACTTGGTGGCCGCCTTCGTGGAGCGCCAGATACTTCCTCTCCAAAGCCGGCCCCACATGATGTGTCAGATGAGCGGCCGCTTCGACCCAAGCCGGCTGAGCACCAGGGAGATGCCTCATGCGGAGGTGTCGTACATGGTAAATTATATCTCCAATTGCAAGCTCGTCCGAGGACTGGCGATACGGCAAGGTGCCGTATTCTCACGCCAACCCTCCGCCCGTGGTAAGCTTTCCTCTCTTTCTTCTTTTTGTTGGTAGCCGGCTTTATGATGGCCGGCTTCTGATCGGTCGGTTCTTCTTAGCAGAACCCCCTTCTTCCGCCGACGACCGGGGCAGCAGGGATAGAACGCCAGTACGTCCCCGACCGCACGGTGGACGACGTCGACGACCCGGATTTGGGGGCGGCCGCCATGGAAGACGCCGTCGTGGGGGACGGCGCCGAGCCCGGAGGCACAGGGCTTACCGCCAGCTTCGAGGACTGGCCGGATGATGCCGAAGCCGAAGTCGTCCCGCGTCGCCAGCCGGCGGCCGACCATCAGGGCGCGGGCTCGTCCACCGCGCCGGCTGCCAGCGGCGGCGCACAGAAGCGCCGGGCCGCGTCAATCCTCTTTGCCATTCGGCCGAAGAAGTCCAAAGCCTCCACCATGGCGACCAAACGAGATGAGGCGGCCGCGAAAGCGGCCCGCTTCCGCAAGGCGGTGAAGCAGCGTCAGGCGGTCTCAGCGTAAGTCGTCGATTGCCTGGTCGCATGCTTTTCATCGTTCTCTCCTGTTCGAACATTCTTCCTAACCTTTTCCCGCTCGCTGGACAGGGCGCCGCTTTCCCTTGAGCGGGGTCCGGGCGGCTCCGTAGTTGGGCCGACTGGAGGGTCTTCGGGCTCCCGCCGCATGGACCCCCGCGCCGACCTCAGGGAGGCCACGGAGCGGAACGCCCGTGAGGCGGCGGAAAAAGTGGCCGCCCAGGCGGCGAGGGCGACCGCGGAAACGGAGGCGGAGGGTTCACGTAACCAGCCTCCGCTGCTCGCCATTCCCCTCCGAGCCGTGGCCCCTGACACCCCATTGCCCCTGGCGGAGGAAAACATCCAAGACCCACCGCTGATGGAGAGGAGGGAGGACCTGGTGGTCTTCGCGAGGAGAGCGCCGCCGGCAGTGCCAACCGGAGCGGGCCAAGGCGGCCAATCGTCAGCGGCGCCAGAGGAGCCGGCCGGGGGTGAGCCGGAGGACGGAGCCGGCTTTGAGGTGCAGCCGGTGACGCGTCGGCGCGCAGGGGAGGCGCCGCTCCGCCGGAGTCGCGCCGAGTTGCGGGCGCCAGCCAGTCGGCGGAGGCTCTGGAGGCGGCCAGCACCGCCACGTCCGAGTGGACTCCCAGCGGGGGGACTGGCGAGCTGAATGTGGCGGCTCAAGAGGTCCGGAGCCGGCTTCAAGCTCAGGCCGCCCTGCTGCAGCAGTACACCCAGGAGTTTCTGTCGATGCGGGCCGCCATCCGGGTGAGTCTTTCATTCTTGGCCGCTTTGGTCTCTTGATTTCTTCCGTGGGGGCGCGTCAGCGCACCCACTGGGTGTAGTCCCCGAGATTCGGGCCGACTGCTGAGCAGTCGGGTCGGATCTTTCTTGACGACTACCTTATTTTTGCTTCCTGTCTGGACTTCCAGGAATATCATAACTCCCGTGCTGCCGCCTTCAACTCCCAGGCTCAGGAGTTGGGTCGGAAGACCGACGACCTGGCCAACAGCTGAAGTAAGTGCTTGATCTTGTCTGTCTCCTATGGGGGCGCGTCAGCGCACCCACTGGGTGTAGTCCCCGAGATTCGGGCCGACTGCTGAGCAGTCGGGTCGGATCTTCCTTGACGACTTTTTCCTTATTGGGTTTTTTGTCTTTCGTGCTTTCAGGGGCCAACGCCGACTTGAGGAGGGAGCTCGGCGAAGCGCAGGCCGCCCTTTGTACCAAGGATGCTGAGTACGCTGCCTTGGTCCAGGAGCGTGACCGCCTAGCCAAGAAGCTGGCTGACCAAGAGGAGAGCCACAAGGCGGCCCTGCAGAAAGCGCAGGATAGCGAGGCCGCCCTGAAGGCAGAGTTTGAGACCGAGGCGGCGAGCTAGGCTGAGACCCGGCGAGCGCTGGATGAAGGCTTCGGCCGCATCGAGGACTTGATCGACGGTAAACCGCCTTCCTCCCTCCTCTCCTGCCCCTTGCCGCCTGGTTTTTGGCCTGACTTGTGCTGCTGCCTATTTTCTTGTGCAGACTACTTTCCCGGCTACTCCACCTTCGCCGCCCAAACCATCGAGGCCCATCGCGAGGCGCGCCGTCAGGCGGGGGTCAACATCGCGCCGGACGCGAATCGGACGCTTGAGGAGCAGCTCTTGGTTATCCAAGCGCGGCTGCAGCCGGCTCACCGGATGCTTCACCGGCTCCAACGTGCCGGGGCGCAGGTGTTGGCCGCCCTCTGGCCCGGCAAGACGATCCCCCGCACCCCAAGCCGGACTGCCGACTGGCTGGAGATCGCAGTCGGTCGCTTTGAAGCTTGGAAGGCGTCGGCGGCCCGTCTTGGAGCCGGGCGGGCGTTGGAGTTCATTCGAGCTTGGTACCCAGGGCTGAACCTGGACCAGCTGCGCACTTGGCGGCTGGAGGCCGACGCGGAGCTGGAGGGGTGCGGCCGGCTATCGCACAGCGTGCTTCGATGATCGCCGAGTGCACCGACATCAGCGTTTTTGCACCTGAAATCAATGATGACGGTGTTGCCCAGCCGGAGGAGTGGTTCGGGCTGAACCCGGCGGTGAGCGAGGACTCGGCAGAGGAGATCGCCTCCAGCGACGAGGGCGAGGATAACGAAGAAGAGGACGGTGAAGACGTCGAGCCGGCTAGTGGAACAACCGGCCGCCTCAGGCTGACCGTGCCTCCAGCAACGAGGCGCGTGGAAGTGCGCCCTCTGCGGGAGGCGGTGATCAAGCCGAGGTTCGCCAGCCGGCCACTCCTTCAGCCGGCACAACCGTCTCCGCCGACCAGCCCGGCTCGTCGGTCGCTCCGCTAGCTTGACCTGCCGTCCTTATTTTTCCTGCTTGTTGCCTTTTGAACAATCTTTATTAAGCTTTCGCAGTTCCACCCACTGGGGGTGTATCCAAACTATGTTGAATGCTGGCCTCTTGGAGGTCTTTTATGTAAATATTATTATGTGCATGTTTGGTTTCCATTCGCGTATGCTTTTTATCCTTAGGCTTTTTCCTTTGCCGCCTTCCCTCTTTGGGGAGGCAAGTACTCGAGCTTTCTTGGATTGAAGTGAAGTGAATGGAAACCGGCCGGCCGGCTACTTTGGTAGTCGGTCGGTGGTAGGCGGCAAACCGGCTTTCGTTATATTAGTCCGTTGGTCCCTGGCCATTTTTCGTGTGGGCATCCTTTCCTGCTTTTGACTCTTGCCAGCCGGACAGCCGGTTCTTCGAACTGTGACTTTGGCAAGAGCTAAGCTTGGGTGTCGGCACACTACTTGTCTGACCGCGGGTAGGACTTCTAATATAACTCCAGTCGGCCAGTCCCCGGGCCGACTAGTCGAACCCGGTCCCGGACGGAACAAGTAAATGAAATGACAAGGTCGTAAGCATGATACTTTTCATTCATAGATAAAAGATGGCAGTCCCTGAGCCCTCCTCGGGGGGCCTATCGTCTCGTATTTAGTACAAAAGTTAGCGTGATACATACTGCATTTCAACTGTAAAATCTTCAAGGGAGGTTGGCGTTCCATGGTCGTTCCGACTCCTTGCCGGAGTCGTCTCTCTTGCGTGCGTTGGGCTTCTGCGCGTCGATTAGGTAGTAGGAGTCGTTGCCTAGAGCTCTGCTGATGACGAAGGGGCCCTCCCAAGGGGCCGAGAGCTTGTGCTGGCCGGCTGTTCGCTGGATCAGCCGGAGCACAAGATCGCCCTCTTGGAAAGATCTTGGCCTGACCTTCCGACTATGGTAGCGGCGCAAACCCTGCTGGTAGATGGCAGACCGGCTGAGGGCTAACAGCCGGCCTTCTTCCAGCAGGTCGACGCCGTCTTCTCGTGCTTCCTTGGCCTCCGCCTCCGTATACATGGTTACCCGGGGCGAGTCGAACTCGATGTCGGTTGGGATGATCGCCTCGGCACCATACACGAGGAAGAAAGGAGTGAAGCCGGTTGACTTGTTTGGGGTAGTGCGCAGACTCCAGAGGACGGCCGGCAGCTCATCGAGCCAACAATCGGCTGAACGCTCCAGTGGTACGACCAGTCGGGGCTTGATGCCGGAGAGGATGAGGCCGTTGGCTCGCTCGACCTGGCCGTTTGACTGCGGGTGGGCGACGGACGCTAAGTCCAGCCGGATACCTTGGGCTGCGCAGAAACATGCCAAGGCTCCTTTGGCAAAATTCGTGCCATTTCGGTGATGATGCTGTGTGGCACGCCGTACCGAGTTGTTATGTCTGCGATGAATGTCACAGCAGTCGGCCCATTCAGCTTCTTGATCGTCTTTGCCTCAATCCACTTGGTGAATTTGTCCACGGCGACGAGCAAATGCGTCATGCCGCCGCGCGCCGTCTTGAATGGGCCCACCATGTCCAGTCCCCAAACGGTGAAGGGCCAGGTGAGGGGAATGGTCTTGAGTGCCGAAGCCGGCATGTGTTGCTTGGAGCTGAAGAGTTAGCACCCTTTGCAATATTTAACTAACTCCTTGGCGTCATCCAAAGCAGTCGGCCAAAAGAAACCATGGGGGAAGGCTTTGGCGACGAGTGATCTTGAGGCCGCATGGTGGCCGCATTCTCCTTGGTGGATGTCTCTGAGGATTGCAATGCCCTTCTCTTGCTCGACGCATTGCTGGAGGACTCCAGTGACACTGCGCTTGACGAGTTCTCTGTTGACGATTGTGTATGCTCTGGCTCGACGTTGGACTTGTCTTGCCTCTGTTCGTCAGCCGGTAGATCTTGGTTTTTACTAGGAAGTTGAGGATGGACTGAGCCCATGACGGAGCCGCGACTTCTCCTACTGCCAATGTGGCTACTACCACCAGGGTGGGCGGGCTGGGTGGTGAAATGCTGGAGTCGACCGCCGGCTGTTGTGCTGGTGCAGTCCCCGAGCCGGGTGTGGTAGTCCCCGAGCCGGTTGCCGAAGTCCCCGGGCCGACTACTGAAGTCCCCGGGTCGCCTACTTGGTTCTTCGAGCCAGACCCGACCGCGTCAGGGTCAGGCGGTACGAAGATGGAATCGGACTCTGGAGACGGCTTGATGGACGGCTTGAGGAGGCGTTGTAGAGCGACGCCGGTTGGTATTGCTTGCCGAGTGGAGCCTATTCGAGCCAGAGCATCAGCTGGCTCATTGTCGGCTTGCAGTACGTGGAGGAATTCACATCCTTCAAAATACCCACTGATCTGCTGAACGAGGAAGCGGTAGCTTGCCATATTTGCGTCCTTGGCATCCCAGTCGCCGGATGATTGATGGACCACCAAGTCCGAGTCGCCATAACATAGGATCCGGCGAATGCCGAATTCTTTGGCAAGCCGGAGCCCGTGTATGAGCGCCTCATACTCGGCCACGTTGTTGGAGGCGGCAAAGTGAATTTGCAGTGTGTATCTGAGCTTGTCGCCTTTGGGAGAGGTGAGGATGATGCCGGCTCCCAAGCCGGTGCGCATCTTGGACCCATCGAAGTGCATGCGCCAATGAGTGGAGTCGGGAGCCGGCGGTAGGTACTGGGTCTCGGCCCAGTCGACGAGGAAGTCGGCCAATGCTTGGGACTTGATGGCGGTGCGAGGCTGGTAGAAGATCGTGTAAGGGGCCAGCTCGATGGCCCATTTCTCCACCCGGCCGGATGCATCCCGGCTGCCTATGATCTCGGCCAGCGGGGCGGTGCATACGACCGTGATGGGATGCTCTTGGAAGTAGGGCTTCAGCTTCTTGGCGGCGAAGTACACGCCATAACACATCTTCTAGTAGTGCGGGTAGTTCTACTTCGAGGTAGACAGCACCTCGCTCAAATAATACACCGGCCTCTGGACCGGCTGGGCTCGGCCTTCTTCTGGGCGTTGGACTACGATGACGGTGCTGACCACCCGGCTGGTTGCGGCAATGTAAAGGAGCATGGGCTCTTTCTCAGTCGGCGCCGCTAGGACGGGCGGCGTGGCCGGCATCTTCTTCAGCTCGTGAAAAGCTTGGCCGGCCTGGTTGTTCCACTCGAAGTGAGTGCTCTTCTTCATGAGGCGGTAGAGGGGGAGAGTTTTCTCTCCGAGCCGGCTGATGAAGCGGTTCAAGGAGGCCAAGCATCCGGTGAACTTTTGGATGTCTCGAAGCTTGCTGGGGATCGCCATTCTCTCGATGGCCTTGATCTTCACCGGGTTGCATTCGATGTCGCGTTCGGAGACCAGGAAGCCTAGGAGCTGGCCGACTGGCACTCCGAACATGCATTTCTCGGGGTTGAGCTTGATTTGGAACCGGCGTAGGTTCTCAAACGTTTCTTTGAGGTCTTCCAGCAAGGTGCCGCGCTTCTCCGTCTTCACCATAATGTCGTCCACGTAGACGTGAGCGTTTCTGCCGAGTTGCTTGAGGAGGCACTTCTGCATGCAACGCTGAAAAGTGGCACTGGCATTTCTTAAGCCGAATGTCATAGTCAGGTAGCAGAAGGCTCCAAATGGCGTGACGAAGGCGGTCTTCAGGCGGTCGTCCGGATCTAGCTTTATCTGGTGATATCCCGAGTAAGCGTCCAAGAAACTCAACATCTCGCATCCGACCGTGGAGTCTATCACTTGGTCAATCCTCGGTAGGGCAAAGGGATCTTTGGGGCAAGCCTTGTTGAGGCTCGTGTAGTCTATACACATGCGCCACTTGTTGTTCTTCTTTAGCACGAGGACCGGGTTGGCGAGCCACTCTGGAAAGAAAACTTCCATAATGAAGCCGGCTGCCAGAAGCCGGGCTATCTCCTCTCCCACAATCCTGCGTTTCTCCTCCGACAGTCGGCGAAGGGGTTGTTTGACTGGCTTTGCGTCTTCTCGGACGTGTAGTTTGTGCTCGGCGAATTCCTTCGGGACGCCCGGCATGTCCTTAGGGGACCATGCAAAGATGTCCCGATTCTCATGGAGGAAATCAGCGAGCTTGCCTTCCTATTTGCTGTTTAGGTTTTCCCCGATGACGGCAAACCTCTCTGGGTGCTCGGGGTCAAGAGGTATCTTCTTCGTCTCCTTGGCCGGCTGGAAAGATCCTTGAGCATCATGCTCCTTGGGATCGGGGGACACGGCCGACTGCTTGCCGGCTATGGCCACGACTCGGTCCAACATCTTCTTTTCTTTGGCAATCACAAGGGACTCAGCCAGCCGGCTGCTGGCTGCTGCGCGCTCAGAGGACTTCTTGTAATCGCCGGCTACGGTGATGACGCCTTTGGTGCTTGGTATCTTCATCTTGAGGTATGCATAGTGGGGAACTGCCATGAATTTGGCCAAGGCAGGTCGGCCAAGCAACGCGTGGTAGGGGCTCTCCAGGTCCACCACTTCAAACCATATTGCTTCCCGGCGGAAATGCTCCTTGTCCCCAAAGAGTACATCAATCTTGATCTTGCCAATGGGGGCGCAGGACAGGCTGGGTACGATGCCATGGAACACTATCCGAGTAGGCGTGAGTTGCTTTGTCTTGACGTTCAGCTTCTCCAGGGTGTCGCGGTACAAGATGTTGATGCTGCTCCCGCCGTCTATCAACACACGGGAGAAGCGGGCGGCGCGTCCATCCGTTGCAAGGGTGGCATCCAGAACCAACGCATAAGAGCCGGGAGATGGCATCACCTCTGGGTGATCGGCCTGGCTCCAGCTGATAGGCTTTTCTGACCAGTGCATGTGCTCGGCGGGGTTGGCAGTAACCATGCTGACTTCCTGGTTCTCTCGGTGTTTGCTGCGCCGGTCTTCGGGCTGGCTTGTAAAGATGATATAGGCGGCATGCTCGTCGGGGAACTCATCATGCACGGCTCCGACTGCGGGCCGAGCGGCCGGCGCCGGCGGAACCGGAGGCGGTGGGCCGGAAGGCAGAGGCGGCGCGAGCCCTTCGCCTTTGGAGATTCGGGTGAGCCAATGGCACTTCCGGGTTGTGTGGTTGGACGGCTTCGCGCCGCTATGGAACTTGCACGGGGCGTCGAGAGTTTGCTCGTAGGAGAAGGCCGGCTGGCCCGCCGCCCTTGGGTTTCTTGGGCGCGGGCCACCCTTCGGGCGGCACGTCTTCAACTGTGGCCACCTGCCGACTAGCGGGAGGCGGCGCGGGGCCCTTGCGCTTGTGGTCGTTCGACTGTGGGCGTCGGCCGGAATCCCCAGTCGGCGTCTTGGGCGCTGGGTTGAGGACTTTTCCGGACGCATCTACCCGGAGCTCGGTCTTCATTGAGGAGTCGGCGGTGGCGTACTTGTCCGCTATGTCCAGAAGCTCGTCGAGGGTAGTCGGCTCGTCGCAGAGAAGCTTGTGCTTGAGGAGGGTGCCTTCTCGGCACCTGGCTGTGAAGTATTCTATGGCTTGCACCTCGTGCACCCCTTCGCAAGAGTTGCGGAGCTCGGCCCAACGCGTGAGGTAGTCGCGAGTTGACTCGGCGGGGCCTTGTACGCACAAGGAGAGCTGTCTGGGCTTGGGAGCCCGCTTGTAGGTGCTGGTGAAGTTGCGGACGAAGGCTTCTGTGAAGTCTAGCCAGCTGTTGATGCTGCGTGGTTTGAGGCTATTGAGCCAGGTCCACGCCGTGCCTTGCAGCATGAGAGGCACGTACTTCACGGCAACACGCCGGTTGCCGCTGGCTATGCTAACCGCTGTGGAGTAGTTGATCAGCCAATCTTCCGGCTTCACGGAGCCGTTATACTTGGGCGTGTCTCTTGGGAGCGAGAACCCTTTGGGGAAGGGCTCGTCGCGGATGCGGGGGCCAAAGCAAGGCGGACCGACATCGTCTTTTTCTTCCAGCGCCAGGGATCGCGCCAGGCGGTCGATCCGATGGCGGGCGTCGTTTTCGCCGACTCCTTCGCGGCGACCTAGTTGGCCGCTGAGAGTCGGATGCGCCACCGGCGGAGGGGTGGGATATCTCTCTCCACGGGGCCGAGGCGGAGGCGGGTTGCCCTGCCACTCCACGGCCCGAGGGTGGCCTTCTGCGTCTCGCTCGATGGAGATCCGGGTTTGGCTTCGGCTGGCAGCCGGCTCTTTCTCGCGCCGCGCGCGGTCTCTGCCCGCAGTCGGCGTCCGGGACGTCGCGCCGTGATCTCAGCGCGGGGGAGGGCTTTCCGCGCGGGCGTCGGCTTCGTGCCGCTGCGCGGCTTCATCGATCAGCTGCTGGATGCGTCGAGTCATGTGGGGGAGTTCTTCGACCCCCAGTCCGTCTAGCTCGTCTACGGCCGCCTGGGCGGCGCACAGGTTCTCGAGTGGAGTGGCGTAGACTGGGCGGTCGACTCCTAACGTGTCGGCAACGACAGCGTCGCGCTGTCTGACAACGCCGACCCGGCTGGGCCCGCCTGGGGGCGGCGTGCCAAAGGCGGCGCGGTCGGCCTCGCGTCGGTGGGCCTCAGCGAGGTGTCTCATGGAAACCAATTTCCGGCCTTCCGCGAGGAGGGCGAGGCGGCGAGCCTCCAGTGCTTCAGCGTCGGCATTGGCCGGAAGGGGGATGGACAAGTCGTGGACCGCCGCGTGTGGGGCGTCGTGGGCGCTCTCGTCAGCAGCGCCGTCGTGGCCGATGACCATCACCTCGGTGGTGACAGCGTCACAGCCATCGGCTCGGGGAAGCGGGTCATTGACGTTGGTGGTGAAGGTGTCGAACGAGGCCGTGTCGGAGCCGACAGGCATCGGATCGGTGGAGCCAACTGACTCCAAGTCCACAGCAGGCTCGCCAGAGACATGGAGCCAGCCGAGGAGGTTGACGAGGTGGTCGGTGCCCGCGTCAGAGGCGAGCTCGTCGGAGATGAGGGTCTTGTCGAGGAGATCAGCGAGGTTGCTCGCTGCGCAGGCGTTGGTGACGCCTTGCAGCGCGTCGTGGCAAGCGCCATCGGGCGTGCCGGGCTGGCTACGCTCGCGGGGGAGGAAGAGGGTTCCCGTCCAGAACAGGTTTCCGAACGACGGTGCACCTGGCCCCATGGTGGGCGCCAAATGTCGGGTGGTAGGTGCGACATATGCCAACGGGTGGCTTATCATTGTGGGAGCCAGTAAGACGTCGCCGGTGCCTGGAAACGGGATGAGGCGAAGGCATGCACGCCGGCGAATCTTACCCAGCTTCGGGGCTCTCCGTGGAGATAACACCCCTACTGCTGCTCTGCGGGGTCTCCGCATGATCACTAGATGGACAAGTAGCTACACAATGCTCCTTGAGCTGTTTGGTGGGAGGAGGAAGAAGGGCACGGCTAGCTTGCTTCTTCTCCTTGTGTGGTGTCTAAAACTAGCTGGGGGTCAACCCTTTGCATGGGTGTCCCGGGGGGTTTATATAGGCCTACCCCCTGGGGGTACAATGGTAATCCGGCTGGGCGTGGGGCCCAGCCGTCTGTGTCTTCGCTCTCCGGCTTCTGCGCCGGCTGGTGGGGCCTGCCGGCTGGTGGGTCCCGCCGGCTGCCGGCTCCCTGGTCGACAGACAGGCCCCACTGTCCAGGGCCTTGTTGGTGGCTGGTTACTGTTGCTCAATCTTGGTGACGAGGGCTTCGCCGAGGTAAGCATGGCTACAGTGCTGCCGTCCGGCAGGTGACCACTGTAGCCTCACCGCGTCTTGTCTCCTTAATGGGGCGTCTCCTTCGAGGGGGTGGCAAGCCAGCTGGAGAGAGCCGGCTCCGTCTCAGGCCAACTGGGGGAGGCCAGGCCGCCTTCAGGTGTCTCTCTGCCTAAAGGGGCCCACCGCCCGTGGGCCGTACTGGTAACCCGTCGTGGATGACATCAGGGTCAGTGTGGCAACAGTGCCGCGCCGGACGGGTCATGGCCACCCGTACGACGCACTGTGCTAGGCGCGCTCCGGGATTCGGGGGTGGCAGGCTTCACTGTAGCCACGCCCCGTCTCATCGCCGCTAGGTGGATGCAAACTTTGAGGGTACGGTCTCGACCGCTTTATGGGAGCCGGCTTCTTGGAGTCGGCCTCCTCGCAGCCGGCTTCTCGAAGTCGGCCCTCCCATGGCTTTCTTCATGAGGGCTAAAGTCGGGCCGCCTTCCAATAGCCGGCCTGGGAGACAGCCGGCCAGGGGAAGGCGGCCCTATGTCTTGGATTCTTGAGAGCCAGATCAGCTCGTAATTTTCTCCAGAAGGGCCAGGGGAAGCCGACTAGGCTACCCATGGCTATTTACTCCAACAACAGGTTACTTCAACTGGTTTACCTGACACCCTGGTTCGGAAGCGCTGGTCTGAGGTCTCTCCTACTCCTGACAATTCTTACCCCAAGGCAGGTTATTTCAGACAACTTCTTAATCCGTCCGATTCAAATTATCAGGTGACACCTCCCTCATCCTCTGGTGAATCGACAGCAACTCAACTCCCCCCTCTGAAAATTGTGGCTGGGTAAGCATTAAAACCTTTCATTTCAATGTGTTGTAAATCTGGAATAAAATGTTAACCCTCTTTTAATTTTGTCTGCAGAGCCAAAGCCAGACCCAGCAAGAAAGCTCGTGTCAACAATCCGCCCGAAGACCCAACCCACTTTTGAAGAAGAACCAAGAGGTGAACCAGACCAAACTTGTGAACCGGAGGGCCCTCATCCTGAAGCCGCCTATGATGACCCACCCCTTCAATGCCAAAACACTGATGAACCAACAGACACTGAGCCTGCCGCGCCTGACACTGAACCGGCAGAGCCAAACCGGGCTAGTCCGGTGAGAGATGCTGAGACTCCATTATCACCAGCCAAAAACACTGAAGGCCAAGGAGACGACGTTATCATTACTGGAATGGGCCACAACTCTCCTGGCCATCCCGTAATCTTGGCTCAACATAGTGCCAAAGAAGAGCGGACTGCTAGGGGAAAAGGCAAATGGAGTAGCGATTTATCAAGTTATGCTCATCTCAACGCTGAAGAACTTCACTCTGGCTTCTTGAACCGTCTTCACTCAAACCGGGACTATGAAGCCGGTTTGGTGAATTTGATGAAGGAGCGATATGAGGTATTTTCATCTCCCTTTGTTTGTTGATTCAAAGTTGAAATACTAGCCCAAGTAGCCCCCAAGGGCCGTTTTATGATGTTAATCGTAAACCGGGTCTTTGTAGCACTTTAAGTTTCTCATCATTGATCCTCAAAATGTCAGGTGTCTAATAAGAACCAAGACTCATCCTTTAACAATTAAATAGCTTTCCGCAGCGTAGCCCCCAAAGGCCGGTTTAACTTGGCAAGTTAATCCGGGTTTTAATCCATGCACCCGTTTTTGAACAGACGTACATTAGCCCCCAAGTGTCAAGGATAATGCTTGCATTGTTCTGGAGACTTGTATAAAATGTAGTAATTTAGAGCAAGTAGGCATTAGCCCCCAATTACAAGTGCATAACTTGTTATACGCTTTGTACTTAGAACATATATATATATCCTGTTGTTTGATATATCTTCAATGTTGCATGCTGAACTAAGGAATAGAGATGCCCGAAACGCTGACTTGCAAGAGAATGTGAAGTCACAATAGGCAGAAGCTGCAAAAGCCAAAGAGGAGTTGACCCAAGCCCTGGCCGCAATGGAAAAGCTGAAAGAATATTTCAACAAAGATCATGCTGACTGGGAAACTGAAAAATCTGGTTTAACAAAAAGAGTTGAAGACGCCGAGGCAGCCCTAAAACCAATTGTAGATGAACTAGCTGGCTTGAAACGGCAAATCACCGCTATGACTTCTGCTATCTTTGGTAAGTATCTCCTTATGTGTTTTGCGCAATTCAATGAACCTTATCATTGACCAGAATGTTGACATAAAACCTTGGCAGGCACTCGGATTGCTCATCTTGGTACAGACATGCGGATGAAGCTCAAAGCGGCGTATACTTTGATTGAACAGTTATACTCTGGGTCTCAGCGGGCTATTTGCACAGGGGCTTACAACAAACCGGCATCAACCCTGATAAAGGAAACACTTGAGAAGCTGGCCATGTTACCAGCCCGGATTGTCGAATTGAAGAAGGCAGCTGCAAGAGCAGGAGCTTTAACCGCCCTTATTCGAGCCAAGGCCTGGATTCCAGACCTTGAAGCGGAGGATATCATTAAAGGATACACAGGCGTAAAGGAGGACGGTTCAAACTTCAACAATGACGACCTCCGGAGACTGACCAAAGAGATGCGGCCAATAGCGAGCAAGCTGGCCGAAGACACGGACTTATCTCATTTTCAACCGGCTTATGACGCTGAAGGGAAAAGGCAGCCTGCCGAAATCCATGAAGTTGAAGAACTTGTGCCTCCGATTCGTAAGCATACTTACGCTCCTGATATTAACCCATCCAGTCTTATCCATGAAGAGGCAGTATTTCAAGCTTTAACTGGAATCGATTGGTCGACGGTTGATTTCCAGTGACTGGGGAGGGATGAAGAAGTGCCCACACCAACTGACCCTCAACCATCAACTCGTCCAGATGAAGCGTCTTAAACCGGTCGCCGGCTTACTGGCTATTGTGTGCCGATACTTTAAAAACAATTATGCAATTGGGGCCACTTTGAAAACTTCTTGTAATAGGATAGCCAAAACTCCTTTATCTGTCATGCCATCGAGCATGTTTTGTAATAACTCGTGACAACTTGTTCCACCTTTTGGGATATATTCATGCATAGCCCATGATGAATTGTGTTCCTGGGTACAGGAACTTGCAAAGTATCCTAGTGGTTTACCACTGGACGGGTTATGATGCTCAACATATATAACATACTTAGATGAATGATCAAAGTTGTTGTATATAAAAACTAATATGTGCAACATACCTCGTGAGTTGACCAATTGTTTGGTAAAGGTGTTAACACCAATCCGGAGTAATAATAACTCCATCCTTATATTGTAGGATTATGATAATAAACCGTACCGGGATATAATTATCACCAGGTTTTCTTTATAGCGCTGGCGATTTAGTCAAACCAGACCGGGACAACGAACACCGGTTTATAACTGATCATGTACTGACAACTTGTAGTTGAAAAGCAAGCCGGGTCAAGGACGCTGGTTTATCAGAAGACACTTATGAACTATTATAAAGTAAAAAAATCTTTAACAAATAAGAGTCAAAAGGGAAATATGCAAGGCTTTTTACGAGCTTCCAGGCTCCAAATCGAGGCTTTTCATGGGCTGCCAGGCCTCTGAGTTGAACCATTTAACAAAGCCTTTTAAGATGGGCCTCTAATTAACCAATCGTTGTTTTAACTTTGACAAGTTCAGGGTCTGTAAAAGATTGACTTGTCAAACGTTCGGCAGGTCATACCAGGATTACCTGGACAGGAGTGGCTTACTTGATGAAGGCAGGTTAACCCGGGTTTTTAGGTGAATACACCAGGCTTCCAAGCCATGGCTTGATAGCAAATTACAAGGGTCCTTTCAAACTCTTTGTTGCTTTGCAAAAAGAGCCCCCAAGTAACTTTGTGAGCTGTGCTCAGTGGGTTCCCATGTTTGAGTTTGTGCTTTGTGCAACACTCTCTTTGGCCCCACATATTTTCCTTTGTGGCTTAAACGCCTATCAAGGGGTGTAGCTATGGTGTGATAACAACCAAGCCCCCTAGTGATATCCCTTTGTGGTTTCAAACCGATCAAAAGGTGTAGCTATGGTTCAGATATGACCAAGCTCCTAGTGATTTTCTTTATATCTGTGTGGCTGCAGAGACCGGATTAACAAAAACACTCCGCTTGGTCAATAAACTCTTGTAAGCACACACATGATGTAAAAAGAACAGATACCCCACTTGAATGGAGGCTTCGGTTTATTATATAATATATACATTGTCATAAATCTGTACATATGAAGTGCTTATGGCTCAAGTATAGTAAGGCCAAAGAAGAGCTATGTTCCACGGCCGCTTGGTCTCCTCATCCGATTTACGTGAGTCTTGGTGCTCTCGAACATCAATGAGGTAGTATGACCCGTTGTGCAGATTCTTGCTGACCACAAAAGGTCCTTCCCAAGGTGGGGATAATTTGTGCATATCAGTTTGATCCTGAATGAGCCGGAGCACCAAATCGCCCTCCTGAAAGGTTCTGGTCTTAACCCAGCGGCTGTGATATCGTCGGAGATCCTGTTGATAAATCGCTGAACATGCTGCTGCAAGATCACGCTCTTCATCTAACAGGTCCAGAGAATCCTGACGTGTTGTCTCATTATCCGCTTCAACATAAGCTGCCACCCAGGGCGAATCGTGATGGATGTCACTAGGGAGAACCGCCTCCGCTCCATAAACCATGAAGAAAGGTGTGTAACCCGTCGATCTGTTAGGTGTGGTGTTGGTGCTCCATAACACAGAAGGTAATTCCTCCACCCAACAACCCGGTGTCCGCTTCAAAGGAACCATAAACCGGGGTTTAATACCTCTCAAAATTTCTTGATTTTCCCTTTCCGCTTGACCATTAGATTGGGGGTGAGCCACTGATGCTATATCAAGCCGGATGTGCTCACGTTGGCAAAATTCCTCCATCTCTCCCTTCGACAGATTAGTACCATTATCAGTTATAATGCTGTGTGGAAAACCACACCGGAATATCACCTTTTTGATGAATTGAACCGTCGTGGCCGCATCACACTAGCTGACTGGCTCTGCTTCCACCCATTTGGTGATTTATCAACTGCCACTAATAAGTGGGTCTTTTTGTCCTTGGATCGCTTGAAGGGTCCAACCATATCAAGCCCCCAAGTCGCAAATGGCCAAGTTATTGGAATCATCCTCAACTCCTGAGCCGGAATGTGAGCGCGGCATGCGAATTTTTGACAACCGTTGCATCTCTTGACTAAATCCTCCGCATCAGCATGTGCTGTTAACCAGTAAAAACCGTGGCGAAAAGCTTTAGCAACCAAAGACTTTGAACCGGCATGGTGACCGCAATCCCCTTCATGGATTTCTCGCAAAATCTCACAACCCTCTTGAGGAGAAACATAATGCTGAATTGCTCCTGAAATGTTGTAACGATGTAACTCCCCGTTGAGTATGGTCATGGACTTGGAACGCCGGATTATCTGTCGAGCCAACGTTTCATCGTCTGGTAACTCGGCCCGGTTCATGTAAGCCAGATATGGGATTGTCCAATCCGGTATGGCGTGCAAAGCTGCCACCAATTGAGCCTCCAGATCAGGAATAGCCAACTCTTCTTCTGTTGGTACCTTTACTGACAAATTATGCAATATGTCAAGAACGATATTAGGTGGAACCGGTTTACGCTGAGAACCAAGACGACTTAAAGCGTCTGCCGCTTGTTCTTTCGCCGGTCTACATGGTCCACCTGATAACCCTTGAAGTGACCAGCCACTGTATCCACCTCAAGCCGATATGCAGCCATGAGTGGGTCTTTAGAATCCCAAGTGCCAGACACCTGTTGAGCCACTAGATCTGAATCGCCGAAGCACTTAACCCGGCTTAAGTTCATCTCCTTAGCCATCCGAAGACCGTGGAGTAAAGCCTCATATTCAGCTGCATTGTTAGTACAAGGGAACATTAAACGGAGGACATAACAAAACTTGTCACCTCGTGGGGAAGTTAGTATGACTCCAGCCCCCGAGCCTTCCAATTGTCTGGACCCATCAAAATGAATAGTCCAATACGTATTATCCGGTTTTTCTTCTGGTGCCTGTAACTCCGTCCAATCATTGATGAAGTCCACGAGTGCCTGGGATTTTATCGCTGTGCGGGGTGTATATTTGAGCCCATGAGGTCCAAGCTCAATAGCCCACTTAGCAATCCGGCTAGTTGCTTCTCTGTTTTGAATGATATCTCCCAGAGGGGCTGAACTGACCACTGTGATGGGATGGCCCTGAAAGTAGTGTTTAAGCTTCTGGCTTGCCATAAACACTCCATACACCAGCTTCTGCTAATGTGGATACCTCTGCTTTGACTCAATGAGCACCTCACTGGTATAATAAACCGGTCGTTGAACCGGATATTCCTTGCCAACTTCCTTGAGCTCTACCACGATAGCCACGCTAATAGCTCGGGCGTTAGCAGCCACATATAGCAATAACGGTTCCTTATCAATCGGTGCTGCAAGCACAGGCGCTTTAGCTAATTGCCTCTTCAGATCCTCAAATGCCTTATTAGGTGCCTCGCTCCAGACAAAATTATCTGTTTTCTTGAGCATCTGATATAAAGGGATGGCCTTTTCCCCAAGACGACTGATAAAACGGCTCAAAGCTGTACTCCGGCCGGCCAGACGTTGAACGTCATTGATACACGCCGGTTTAGACAAAGATGTGATTGCTGCAATTTTTTATGGATTAGCCTCAATGCCTCTGTTTGACACCAGGAAACCCAAGAGCTTGCCTGCCGGGACACCAAAGACACACTTCTTCGGATTGAGCATCATCTTGTAAACCCGGAGGTTGTCAAAGGTTTCTCTCAAATCATCTATCAATGTTTCCTCCTTTTTGGACTTTATCACAATGGCATCCACATATGCATGAACATTGCGCACAATCTGCTTATGAAGGCAATTCTGAACACAGCGCTGATAAGTTGCTTGGGCACTCTTGAGCCCAAAGGGCATGGAGACATAGCAGAAGGCTCCAAAGGGAGTTATGAAAGTTGTCTTCTCCTGGTCCTTAACCGCCATTTTGATCTGATGATAACCAGAATAAGCATCCAGAAAACACAAACAGTCACAACCTGCCGTAGCATCAATTATCTGATCAATACGAGGGAGGGCAAAGGGGTCTGCAGGGCAAGCCTTGTTTAAATCTGTGTAATATACACACATACGCCAAGTGCCGTCTTTCTTAAGAACCAACACCGGGTTAGACAACCACTCCGGATGAAAGACCTCCACGATAAACCCTGCGGCCAACAACCGAGCTACCTCTTCACCGATAGCCTTATGCCTTTCTTCATTGAAGCGGCGGAAAAACTGCCGGACCGGTTTAAACTTAGGATCAATGTTGAGTGTGTGCTCAGCGAGTTCTCTCGGTACACCTGGCATGTCAGAAGGTTTCCATGCAAAGATGTCCCGGTTCTCACGGATGAACTCGATGAGCGCGCTTTCCTATTTGGGATCCAGGTTAGCGCTGATGCTGAATTGCTTGGATGAGTCGCCAGGAACAAAATCAACCATCTTAGTATCTGTAGCCGATTTGAACTTCAACGCCGGATCGTGCTCCGTAGTCGGCTTTTTCAAAGAGGTCATATCTGCCGGATCAACCTGCTCCTTATAGAATTTCAACTCCTCCGTGGCACAAACCGACTCAGCATAAGCCGCATCACCTTCCTCACACTCCAAAGCGATCTTTCTGCTTCCATGTACTGTGATAGTCCCCTTATGACCTGGCATTTTAAGCTGTAGATAAACATAACACGGCCTCACCATGAATTTAGCATAAGCCGGCCGCCCAAACAGGGCGTGGTACGGACTTTTGATTTTCACCACCTCAAAAGTCAATGTTTCTGACCTTGAATCATAATCATCTCCAAAAGCCACCTCTAAGGCTATCTTGCCCACTGGATATGCGGACTTACCAGGTACCACACCATGAAAAACGGTATTTGACGGTTTAAGATTCTTATCTGTCAACCCCATACGGCGGAATGTATCATAATATAAAATGTTGATACTACTTCCCCCGTCCATGAGCACTTTAGTGAACTTGTATCCCCCAACTTGAGGGGCCACCACCAGGGCTAAGTGACCCGGATTGTCAACCCAGGGTGGGTGATCCTCTCTACTCCACAAAATGGGTTGCTCAGACCAGCGCAAATACGGAGGCACTGCCGGTTCGACAGAGTTTACTGTCCTCTTGTGAAGCTTCTGATCACGCTTGCACAAACTAGTAGTAAAGACATGATATTGCCCGCTATTTAGCTGCTTGGGATTGCTCTGGTAACCCGACTGCTGCTGCTGGTTCCCCTGATGGTTGTAACCTCTCTGGTTGCCTTGGTGCCCTTGATTGATGTGTCCAGTTTGGTTGCCTTGATATCCTAAACCGGAACCACCACCTCCGTAACCCGGCCCGTGGAAACCACCTCCTGAACCGCCGGGCGGGCCATTATCATACTGGAACATATTGGAGTTCTTGAAATCCCGCATGATATAGCAGTCCTTCCAAAGATGCGACACCGGCTTCTCCTTTGATCCATGCTTTGGACAGGGCTGATTTAACAGGCGCTCCAAATTGGGGCCTGAACCTCCGCCCCTCTGGGGCTGCTTGCCCTTGCGGCGCTGGCCATTCTCCTGAGCATTGGTGTTAGCGACAAAGTCCAAGCTACTGTCGGCCTTGCGCTTACCACTGTTCCCGTGGCCTGCCGGATTATGCTGTTGACCCTTGGCATTGCCGTTCTTATTCCCTTTCCCTGGTTTGTCCTCCTCTGAGTCCGGGTCCTTGGTATTATCTGAATCGGCGTACTTAACCAAAGCGGCCATGAGCGTTGACATATCATTGCAGTGACATTTGAGCCTTCCTAACTTCTGTTTGAGCGGCAAAAAACGGCAATTACCCTCCAATGTTAACACTGTGGTATCTGCATTGATGCGATCCGATGAATGCAAAATTGCTGAGACCCACTTTACCCAATGGGTCGTGGACTCTCCCTCCTCTTGGACACAAGCGGCCAGATCTATGATTGACATGGGCTGCTTACAAGTATCCTTGAAGTTCTGGATAAACCGGTGCTTCAATTCGGCCCATGATCTGACAGAATTAACTGGTAAGCTCTTTAACCAAGTACGAGTTGTTCCCTCCAACATCATGGTGAAGTATTTAGCCCATACCGCTTCATCCACATCCAGCATCTCCATTGCCATCTCGTAACTTTCAACCCACGCCTCTGGTTGCAAATCGGTGGTGTAATTGGGCACCTTATGAGGTCCTTTGAAATCCTTGGGCAGTCTCACATTACGCAAAGGGGGGGTGAGACACAGCACCCCTAAGGAACTGAATACCACCCCTGGTTCTGCTGAAGCGGTAGGGTGAACCGGAGTATGTTGACGCGCTCCGTGTCGAGCTGCTAACTCGGCCTCCCGACGCCCGCGGCCATGATCCACAACATCTTGTGCATTAGCACCTCCCCCTGCTAGGTTGTGTCCTCGCGGCGAATTACGGTGATGTGCGCTGCTTGGCACAGCCGGTTCATCCTCCATGTGTCTGCTATAGCTCTAGCTCCGACGGGGAGTGGAATGAATCCACTCACGACTGTGTGAGTATGCCTGCTGCTGGTTTAGCGCCGTTTGAAGGAGGTCTCTAGCCCGACGTGCCTCAATCGCAACTGGTGATTCGCCGTCGGTTGGGAGGGCTGCCAGGCGTGAAGCGGCAGCCACGATATTGTCCAACAGGTTGGAATAATGCCCGGGAGGTGTTGGTACATACTGCGGCACAACATTGTTCCGACGAGGCGGGTCCATCGTGCGCGGTTGAACCGACGCTCCTGTTCCTGGTGCCTCCGTACGGTTTAGTATTGGCTGGTTTCTAGCTCCTGCTCCTGGTGTGTTGAAGAGGTTTCATGGCTCATAACCCGACGGGAGATGCGATCGGTACCTTCTTCTCATGACTTCTTCAGAAGCGTTCTGATCCAGCCTAATCCGGTAGGCCTGTGCTTCCAACTCGGCCCGTTCTGTAGCCATCCTAGCATTCTCTGCCGCTAGGTCCGCTTTAGCCTGAGTTATTTGATCCTTCACCTTCGCAATCTCCGCGTTGTGCTGATCCAGGGCTGCTGCATCCAGCTCTGCGGCCATCAATGTTGCCAAAGCGTCAAACAGGTCAGACATGACTTGAGCCAGAGGCGGCGCAGAGCTTCCTGCCCCCGCCGGCGTAGCCGTTGCTGAACCGGAGAGTATTGTTGCAGCAGTTGATGAGTGAGGCACCGACTGTGTACCGTCCATGAAGATAGCGGCCCGGTTTGGCAGATCATGGGGGTCCAGAATACTGTTGCCCTCAGATCGTCCACCAATCCGGCCATCCTGCAACTGATAGAGTGATTCGGTCTCTCTAGAAGACTCGTCATTGGAACAGACAATAGTTTCTCCATCGGATGCCGGTCCGTCCTCGTATTCTGCTCCATGGATGACACCTACAAAAACACGCTTCGTCACGGGCTGAACCAGCGAAGAACTTGCACGCTGAGCCGTTTCGATGATGTCGGTGCAGGTGTCCGGCTCAGGGGCCGGTTCGCCAATCTTGCCCATGAAGACGTGAATCCCACCAAAGGGGACCCGGTACCCATATTCAATTGAATCGGCCTCGGGACCCCATCCTTCATTGTCGATGTAGAGCTTGCCGCGACGACTCTTCGTCATCCGGCCCATGGCGTATCCCTTGAGTCCATCAAAGTTGCCCTTCAAGAACTCGAAACCATCGTGCGATAGCCCCACGGTGGGCGCCAACTGTCGTGGGTTTGTCACGACAGATGTCCTCATGAAAGGACTTAGTCGTGGAGCCATCGCAACGGGTTAGCTTAAAGGGGTTAAACCGGGCAAGGGGACATGGAGAGTTTATACTAGTTCGGCCCCTTCGATGAAGGTAAAGCCTACGTCTAGTTGTGATTGGTATTGCTTGGGTTTCGAAGGCCAGGGAGCAAATCCGCTTTGTTTGGCTCTTGAGTTGTTGTCACTTGAACCGCTGCCGGGTCGTCCCCTTGTATACATGGGTGGCGCCCATCGGTCTACAGAGTCCCGCAACCGGCTCATAAACGTGTCCGGTTCGGTCTCCACTCTTTCTATCTTACAACACAAGTTACATACTAATTCCGGTTCACAGCTACATGCTTTAAACCGGTTTTTGGGCCCTGGGCTTTTCCTCTTCTGTTTACATGGGCTTCAAGCATAATCCACTACGGATGAAGTTAACCCGGCCTTTCCTGGCCGGTTTACGCCCAATAATAATATCCCCAACACCATGAGTAGGGCAATTACGTATCATTAATTTCATTCTCTCCCAAGCTTGTGCAACATGTTCATGATCAAGTTGCTTAAAGTTCATAATATCGTTTCTAAGAGAGATGATTTTAGCGGGAGGAAAATACTTAGAGATAAAAGCATCTTTGCACTTGTTCCATGAATCAATACTATTTTTAGGCAAAGACGAAAACCAAGCTTTAGCACAATCTCTAAGCGAAAAAGGAAATAGCTTCAATTTAACAATATCATTATCCACATATTTCTTCTTTTGCATGTCACACAAATCAATGAAGCTATTTAGATGGGTAGCGGCATCTTCACTAGGAAGGCCAGAGAACGGATCTTTCATAACAAGATTCAGCAAAGTAGTATTAATTTCACAAGATTCAGCATCGGTAAGAGGAGCAATCGGAGTGCTAATAAAATCATTGTTGTTGGTATTGGCGAAGTCACACAATTTAGTATTATCTTGAGCCATCGCGACAAACAAGCAAACTAACACACAAGCAAACAAAAAGCAAGCGGACAAAAAAGGGGCAAATAGAGAAAGAGAGGGAGGATAGAGAGAGAGAGGGCGAATAAAACGGCAAGGGTGAATTGGGGGGAGAGGAAAACGAGAGGCACATGGCAAATAATGTAATGCGGGAGACAAGGGTATGTGATGGGTACTTGGTATGTTGACTTTTGTGTAGACCTCCCCGGCAACGGCGCCAGAAATCCTTCTTGCTACCTCTTTTAGCACTGCGTTGGTTTTCCCCGAAGAGGAAGGGATGATGCAGCAAAGTAGCGTAAGTATTTCCCTCGGTTTTTGAGAACCAAGGTATCAATCCAGTAGGAGGCTACGCGCTAGTCCCTCGTGCCTGCACAAAACAAATAAATCCTCGCAACCAACGCAAATAGGGGTTGTCAATCCCTATAGGGCCACTTACGAGAGTGAGATCTGATAGATATGATAAGATCATATTTTTGGTATTTTTATGATAAAGATGCAAAGTAAAATAAAGGCAAAGTAAATAACTAGGTAGTAGGAGATTAATATGATAAAGATAGACCCGGGGGCCATAGGTTTCACTAGTGGCTTCTCTCGAGAGCATAAGTATTCTACGGTGGGTGAACAAATTACTGTTGAGCAATTGACAGAATTGAGCATAGTTATGAGAATATCTAGGTATGATCATGTATATAGGCATCACGTCTGAGACAAGTAGACCGACTCATGCCTGTATCTACTACTATTACTCCACTCATCGACCGTTATCCAGCATGCATCTAGAGTATTAAGTTAAAAATAGAGTAACACCTTAAGCAAGATGACATGATGTAGAGGGATAGACTCATGCAATATGAAGAAAACCCCATCTTGTTATCCTCGATGGCAACAATACAATGCGTGCCTTGCTGCCCTTACTGTCATCGGGAAAGGACATCGCAAGATTGAACCCAAAGCTAAGCACTTCTCCCATTGCAAGAAAGATCAATCTAGTAGGCCAAACCAAACTGATAATTCGAAGAGACTTGCAAAGATAACCAATCATATATAAATGAATTCAGAGAAGATTCAAATATTATTCATAGATAGACTTGATCATAAACCCACAATTCATGGGTCTCAACAAACACACCGCAAAAAGAAGATTACATCGAATATATCTCCACAAGAGAGGGGGACAACATTGTATTGAGATCCAAAAAGAGAGAAGAAGCCATCTAGCTACTAACTATGGACCCGTAGGTCTGAAGTAAACTACTCACACATCATCGGAGAGGCCATTGTGTTGATGTAGAATCCCTCCGTGATCGATGCTCCCTCCGACGGAGTTCCGGAATATGCCCCAAGATGGGATCTCGTGGATACAGAAAGTTACGGCGGTGGAATTAGGGTTTTGGCTCCTGTTCTGATCATTTGGGGGTATGTGGATATATATAGGAGGAAGAAGTACGTCGGTGGAGCAACAGAGGGCCCACGAGGGTGGAGGGCGCGCCTGGGGGGGGGCGGCAGGCGCGCCCCCTACCTCGTGGTCTCTTGTTAGTTGGCTTGACGTAGGATCCAAGTCTCCTGAGTTGTATTCGGTGAGAAAATCACGTTCCCGAAGGTTTCATTCCGTTTGGACTCCGTTTGATATTCCTTTCCTTCGAAACCCTAAAATAGGCAAAAAAAATAGCAATTCTGGGCTGGGCCTCCGATTAATAAGTTGGTCCCAAAAATAATATAAAAGTGGATAATAAAGCCCAATAATGTCCAAAACAGTAGATAATATAGCATGGAGCAATCAAAAATTATAGATACGTTGGAGACGTATCAGTATAATAAAAACTTTCATATAAAGTGTATTGAATAATATGAGAAGTTTGATACTTGATGATTGTTTTGAGATATGAAGATGGTAATATTAGAGTCATGCTAGTTGAGTAGTTGTGAATTTGAGAGATACTTCTGTTAAAGTTTGTGATTCGCCTACCATGCACATATGGTGAACCGTTATGTGATGAAGTCAGAGCATGATTTATTTATTAATTGTCTTCCTTATGAGTGGCGGTCGGGGACGAGCGATGGTATTTTCCTACCAATCTATCCCCCTAGAAGCATGCGTGTAGTACTTTGTTTCGATAACTAATAGATTTTTGCAATAAGTATGTGAGTTCTTTATGACTAATGTTGAGTCCATGGATTATACGCACTCTCACCCTTCCACCATTGCTAGCCTCTCTAGTACCGCACAACTTTCGCCGGTACCATAAACCCACCATATACCTTCCTCAAAACAGCCACCATACCTACCTATTATGGCATTTCCATAGCCATTCCGAGATATATTGCCATGCAACTTTCCACCTTTTCGTTTATGACACGCTTCATCATTGTCATATTGCTTTGCATGATCATGTAGTTGACATCGTATTTGTGCCAAAGCCACCGTTCATAATTCTTTCATACATGTCACTCTTGATTCATTGCATATCCCGGTACACCGCCGGAGGCATTCACATAGAATCATATTTTGTTCTAAGTATCGAGTTGTAATTCTTGAGTTGTAAGTAAATAAAAGTGCGATGATATTCCTAATTAGAGCATTGTCCCAAGTGAGGAAAGGATGATGGAGACTATGATTCCCCCACAAGTCGGAATGAGATTCTGGACAAAAAAAGAGGCCATAAAAAAGGCCCAAATAGAAAAATGAGAGAAAAAGAGAGAATGGGCAATGCTACTATCCTTTTACCACACTTGTGCTTCAAAGTAGCACCATGATCTTCATGATAGAGAGTCTCCTATTTTGTGACTTTAATATACTAGTGGGAATTTTTCATTATAGAACTTGGCTTGTATATTCCAATGATGGGCTACTTCAAAATGCCCTAGGTCTTCGTGAGCAAGCGAGTTGGATGCGCACCCACTTAGCTTCTTTTTGAGCTTCCATACACTTATAGCTCTAGTGCATCCGTTGCATGGCAATCCCTACTCACTCACATTGATATCTATTGATGGGCATCTCCATAGCCCGTTGATATGCCTAGTTGATGTGAGACTATCTTCTCCTTGTTTGTCTTCTCCACAACCACCATTCTATTCGACCTATAGTGCTATATCCATGGATCACGCTCATCTATTGCGTGAAGATTGAAAAAGTTTGAGAACATCAAAAGTATGAAACAATTGCTTTGGCTTGTCATCGGGTTGTGCATGATTTAAATATTTTGTGTGATGAAGATAGAGCATAGCCAGACTATATGATTTTGTAGGGATAAATTTCTTTGGCCATGTTATTTTGAGAAGACATAATTGCTTTGTTAGTATGCTTGAAGTATTTTTTATGTCAATATTAAACTTTTGTCTTGAATCTTTTGGATCTGAATTTTCATGCCACAATAAAGAAAATTACATTGAAAATTATGTTAGGTAGCATTCCACATCAAAAATTATGTTTTTATCATTTACCTACTCGAGGACGAGCAGGTATTAAGCTTGGGGATGCTGATACATCTCCAACGTATCTATAATTTTTGATTGATCCATGCTATTATATTATCTGTTTTGGATGTTTAATGGGCTTTAATATGCACATTTGTATTATTTTTGGGACTAACCTATTAACCGGAGGCCGAGTGCCAGTTACTGTTTTTTTTGCCTATTTCAGTGTTTCGCAGAAAAGGAATATCAAACGGAATCCAAATGGAATGAAACCTTCGCGAGGATCTTTTTTTTGGAACAAACGCAATCCAGGAGACTTGGAGTGGAGGTCAAGGAAGCAACGAGGCGGCCACGAGGTAGGGCGGCGTGCCCAGGGGCCAGGCGCGCCCCCACCCTTGTGGGCCCCTCGTAGTTCCACCGACCTACTTCCTTCGCCTATATATACTCTTATACCCTGAAAATGCCCAGGGGAGCCATGAAACCACTTTTCCACCGCTGCAACCTTCTGTACCCTTGAGATCCCATCTGCGGACCTTTTTCGGCGATCTGTCGGAGGGGGATTCGATCACGGAGAGCTTCTACATCAACACCATAGCCTCTCCGATGATGTGTGAGTAGTTTACCATAGACCTTCGGGTCCATAGTTATTAGCTAGATGGCTTCTTCTCTCTCTTTGGATCTCAATACAAAGTTCTCCTCGATGTTCTTGGAGATCTATTCGATGTAATTCATTTTGCGGTGTGTTTGCCGAGATCCGATGAATTGTGGGTTTATGATTAAGATTATCTATCAACAATATTTGATTCTTCTCTGAATTCTTATATGCATGATTTGATATCTTTGCAAGTCTCTTCGAATTATCAGTTTGGTTTGGCCTACTAGATTGATCTTTCTTGCAATGGGAGAAGTGCTTAGCTTTGGGTTCAATCTTGCGGTGTCCTTTATAGTGACAAAAGGGGCAGCAAGGCACATATTGTATTGTTGCCATCGAGGATAAATGGATGGGGTTTATATCATATTGCTTGAGTTTATCCATCTACATCATGTCATCTTGCCTAATGTGTTACTCTGTTCTTATGAACTTAACACTCTAGGTGCATGCTGGATAGCGGTCGATGTGTGGAGTAATAGTAGTAGATGCAGAATCATTTCGGTCTACTTGACACGGATGTGATGCCTATGTCCATGATCGTGCCTAAATATCATCATACCTATGCGCTTTTCTATCAATTGCTCGTTAGTAATTTGTTCACCCACCGTAATATATGCTATCTTGAGAGAAGCCACTAGTGAAACCTATGGCCCCCGGGTCTACTTTACGTCATATTAGTTTCCGATCTACAATTCTAGTTTACTGTTTATTTTGCAATCTTTATTTTCCAATCTATACAACAAAAATACCAAAAATATTTATCTTATTATCTTTATCAGATCTCACTTTTGCAAGTGATCGTGAAGGGGTTGGCAACCCCTTTATCACGTTGGTTGCAAGGTTCTTATTTGTTTGTGCAGGTACTAGGCAACTTGTGTGTAGTGTCCTACTGGATTGATACCTTGGTTCTCAAAAACAGAGGGAAATACTTACGCTACTTTGCTGCATCACCCTTTCCTCTTCAAGGGAAAACCAACGCATGCTCAAGAAGTAGCAAGAAGGATTTCCGGCGCCGTTGCCGGGGAGATTTGCACCAAGTCAAGTCAAGATTTGATCTCCCGTCAACTAGCCATTTCTGGCGCCGTTGCCGTGGAGATCTACACTCAAGTCAAGACATGCCAAGTAGCCATCACAAACTCTTATCCCTCGCATTACATTATTTGCCATTTGCCTCTCGTTTTCCTCTCCCCCACTTCACCCTTGCCATTTTATTCGCCTCTTTTCCGTTCGCCTTCTTTCGCTTGCCTCTTATGTGGTTGTGTTGGATTGATTGTTTGTCACGATGGCTCAAGATAATACTAAATTATGTGACTTCTCCAATACCAACAACAATGATTTTATTAGCACTCCGATTGCTCCTCTTACTGATGATGAATCTTATGAAATTAATACTGCTTTGCTGAATCTTGTCATGAAAGATCAATTTGCTGGCCTTCCTAGTTAAGATGTCGCTACCCATCTAAACAATTTTGTTGATTTATGTGATATGCAAAAGAAGAAAGATGTGGATAATGATATTGTTAAATTGAAGCTATTTCCGTTTTCGCTTAGAGATCGTGCTAAAACTTGGTTCTATTCTTTGTCTAAAAATAGTATTGATTCACGGAATAAGTGCAAAGATGCTTTTATCTCTAAGTATTTTTCTCCCGCTAAGATCATCTCTCTTAGAAATGATATTATGAATTTTAAGCAACTTGATCATGAGCATGTTGCACAAGCTTGGGAGAGGATGAAATTAATGATACGTAATTGCCCTTCACATGGTTTGAATTTACGAATGATTACACATAATTTTTATGCTGGATTGAATTTTGCTTCTAGAAATCTTTTAGATTCGGCCGCGGGAGGCACTTTTATGGAAATCACTTTAGGAGAAGCTACTAAACTCCTAGATAATAGTATGGCTAATTATTCTCAATGGCATACCGAAAGATCTACTAGTAAAAAAGTTCATGCGATAGAAGAGATTAATGTTTTGAGTGGAAAGATGGATGAACTTATGAAATTGTTTGCTAATAAGAGTGTTTCTTATGATCCTAATGATATGCCTTTGTCCACTTTGATTGAGAATAATAATGAATCTATGGATGTGAATTTTGTTTGCAGGAACAATTTTGGTAACAACGCGTATAGAGGAAATTTTAATTCTAGGCCAATTCCTAGTAATTCCTCTAATGATTTGGTAATTCGTACAACAACCCTTATGGAAATTTTAATAAGATGCCCTCTGATTTTGAGACTAGTGTTAAAGAATTTATGAGTTCACAAAAGAATTTCAATGCTTTGATTCAAGAAAAAATTGCTTAAGATTGATGAATTGGCTAGGAACATGGATATAATTTCTCTTGATGTTGATTCTTTGAAACTTAGATCTATTCCATCGAAGCATGATATCAATGAGTCTCTCAAAGCCATGAGAATTTCCATTGATGAGTGCAAAGAAAGAACCGCTAGGATGCGTGCTAAAAAAGATTGCTTTGTAAAAGCGTGTTCTTGTAGTTTTCATGATAATAATGATGAAGATCTAAAAGTGATTGGTGTATCTCCTATTAAGTCTTTGTTTGCGAATATGAATCTTTATAAAGATGGTACTGGAGATGAGTCAACTTTAGTTAAAAGGCGTCCCAATGATTCGGAATTTTTAGATCTTGATGCAAAAATTAATAAAAGTGGGATTAAAGAGGTCAAAACTTTACATAGCAATGAACCCACTATTTTGGATTTCAAGGAATTTGATTATGATAATTGATCTTTGACAGATTGTATTTCCTTGTTGCAATCCATGCTAAATTCTCCTCATGCTTATGATCAAAACAAAGCTTTTACTAAACATATCATTGATGCTTTGATGCAATCCCATAATGAAAAGCTTCAACTAGAAGTTTCTATCCCTAGAAAACTTTAAGATGAGTGGGAACCTACTATTAAAATTAAGATTAAAGATCATGAATGCTATGCTTTATGTGATTTGGGTGCTAGTGTTTCCACGATTCCAAAAACTTGGTGTGATGTGTTAGGTTTCCGTGAATTTGATGATTGTTCTTTAAATTTGCATCTTGCGGATTCCACCATTAAGAAACCTATGGGAAGGATTAATGATCTTCTTATTGTTGCAAATAGGAATTATGTGCCCGTAGATTTCATTGTTCTTGATATAGATTGCAATCCTACATGTCCTATCATTCTTGGTAGACCTTTCCTTATAACGATTGGTGCAATTATTGACATGAAAGAAGGAAATATTAGATTCCAATTTCCGTTAAGGAAAGGCATGGAACACTTTACTAGAAAGAAACTTAAATTACCTTATGAATCTATTATGAGAGCCACATATGGATTGCATACCAAAGATGACAATACCTAGATCTATCCTTGTTTTTATGCCTAGCTAGGTGCGTTAAATGATGGCGCTTATTGGGAGGCAACCCAACTTTATTTTTGTTCCTTGCTTTTTGTTCCTGTTTAGTAATAAATAAATCATCTATCCTATGTTATGATTGTGTTTGTTATGTTTTAATTAGTGTTTGTGCCAAGTAAAGCCTTTAGGATCTTCTTGGGTGATTGTTATTTGATCTTGCTGAAAAAACAGAAAGTATGCGCTCATGAGAATAATTTTCGTTTTTTACCAGAAAGCGATAAAATACCAACTCCAGCTGCAGTAGATCAATATACAAATTATTTAGGATTTCCTAATTTCTCAGGATTTTTCAAGTTACATAAGTATTCGAAACCTACAGATTCCTACAGACTGTTCTGTTTTTGACAGATTCTGTTTTTCGTGTGTTGTTTGCTTATTTTGATGAATCTATGGCTAGTATCGGGGGGTATGAACCATAGAGAAGTTGGAATATAGTAGGTTTAACACCAATATAAATAAAGAATGAGTTGATTACAGTACCTTAAAGTGGTGGTTTTTTTCTTATACTAACGGAGCTCATGAGATTTTCTGTTGAGTTTTGTGTTGTGAAGTTTTCAAGTTTTTGGGTAAAGATTTGATGGATTTTGAAATAAGGAGTGGCAAGAGCCTCAGATTGGGAATTCCCAAGGCACCCCAAGGTAAAATTCAAGGACAACCAAAAGCCTAAGCTTGGGGATGCCCCGGAAGGCATCCCCTCTTTCATCTTCGTCTATTGGTAACTTTAATTGAGGCTATATTTTTATTCACCACATGATATGTGTTTTGCTTGGAGTGTCGTGTATGATTTGAGTCTTTGCTTTTTAGTTTACCATAATCATACTTTCTGTACACACCTTTTGGGAGAGACACACAGGAATCGGAATTTATTAGAATACTCTATGTGCTTCACTTATATATTTTGAGCTAGCTAATTTTGCTCTAGTGCTTCACTTATATCTTTTTAGAGCACAGTGGTGGTTTTATTTTATAGAAATTATTGATCTCTCATGCTTCACTTATATTATTTTGAGAGTCCTTTATAAAAGCATGGTAATTTGTTTTGGTTATGAAATTAGTCCTGATATGATAGACATCCAAGATGGGTATAATAAAAACTTTCATATAAAGTGCATTGAATACTATGAAAAGTTTGATACTTGATGATTGTTTTGAGATATGAAGATGGTAATATTGGAGTCATGCTAGTTGAGTAGTTGTGAATTTGAGAGATACTTCTGTTAAAGTTTGTGATTCCCCTACCATGCACGTATGGTGAACCGTTATGTGATGAAGTCGGAGCATGATTTATTTATTGAGTGTCTTCCTTATGAGTGGCGGTCGGGGACGAGCGATGGTCTTTTCCTACCAATATATCCCCCTAGGAGCATGCGCGTAGTACTTTGTTTTGATAACTAATAGATTTTTGCAATAAGTATGTGAGGTCTTTATGACTAATGTTGAGTCCATGGATTATACGCACTCTCACCCTTCCATCATTGCTAGCTTCTCTAGTACCGCGCAACTTTCACCGGTACCATGAGCCCACCATATACCTTCCTCAAAACAGCCACCATACCTACCTATTATGGCATTTCCATAGCCATTCCGAGATATATTTCCATGCAACTTTCCACCGTTCCGTTTATGACACACTTCATCATTGTCATATTGCTTTGCATGATCATGTAGTTGACATCGTATTTGTGGCAAAGCCACCGTTCATAATTCTTTCATACATGTCACTCTTGATTCATTGCATATCCCGGTACACCGCCGGAGGCATTTACATAGAGTCATATTTTGTTCTAAGTATCGAGTTGTAATTCTTGAGTTGTAAGTAAATAAAAGTGTGATGATCTTCATTATTAGAGCATTGTCCCAACTGAGGAAAGGATGATGGAGACTATGATTCCCCCACAAGTCGGGATGAGATTCCAGACGAAAAAAAGAGACCATAAAAAAGGCCCAAATAAAAAAATGAGAGAAAAAGAGAGAAGGGGCAATGCTACTATCCTTTTACCACACTTGTGCTTCTAAGTAGCACCATGATCTTCATGATAGAGAGTCTCCTATTTTGTCACTTTAATATACTAGTGGGAATTTTTCATTATGGAACTTGGCTTGTATATTCCAATGATGGGATTCCTCAAAATGCCCTAGGTCTTCGTGAGCAAGTGATGTCTACTACACAACCTTCTTCTTGTAGACATTGTTGGGCCTCCAAGTGCAGAGGTTTGTAGGACAGTAGCAAATTTCCCTCAAGTGGATGACTTAAGGTTTATCAATCTGTAGGAGGCATAGGATGAAGATGGTCTCTCTCAAGCAACCCTGCAACCAAATAACAAAGAGTCTCTTGTGTCCCCAACACACCCAATACAATGGTAAATTGTATAGATGCACTAGTTTGGCGAAGAGATGGTGATACAAGTAGTATATGGATGGTAGATATAGGTTTTTGTAATCTGAAAATATAAAAACAGCAACGTAACTAATGATAAAAGTGAGCACAAATGGTATTGCAATGCTAGGAAACAAGGCCTAAGGTTCATACTTTCACTAGTGCAAGTTCTCTCAACAATAATAACATAATTGGATCATATAACTATCCCTCAACATGCAACAAAGAGCCACTCCAAAGTCACTAATAGCGGAGAACAAACGAAGAGATGATGGTAGGGTACGAAACCACCTCAAAGTTATCCTTTCTGATCGATCTATTCAAGAGTCCGTTCTAAAATAACATGAAGCTATTCTTTCCGTTCAATCTATCCTAGAGTTCGTACTAGAATAACACCTTAAGACACAAATCAACCAAAACCCTAATGTCACCTAGATACTCCAATGTCACCTCAAGTATCCGTGGGTATGATTATACAATATGCATCACACAATCTCAGATTCATCTATTCAAACCAACACAAAGTACTTCAAAGAGTGCCCCAAAACATACATCAAGTGGATCAATAGAATACCCCATTGTCACCACGGGTATCCCATGCAAGACATACATCAAGTGTTCTCAAATCCTTAAAGACTCAATCCGATAAGATAACTTCAAAGGGAAAACTCAATTCATTACAAGAGAGTAAAGGGGGGAGAAACATCATAAGATCCAACTATAATAGCAAAGCTCGCGATACATCAAGATCGTACCACCTCAAGAACACGAGAGAGAGAGAGATCAAACACATAGCTACTGGTACATACCCTCAGCCCCGAGGGAGAACTACTCCCTCCTCATCATGGAGAGCGCCGGGATGATGAAGATGGCCACCGGAGAGGGATTCCCCCCTCCGGCAGGGTGCCGAATGGGTCTAAATTGGTTTTCGGTGGCTATGGAGGCTTCTGGCGGAGGAACTCCCGATCTATTGTGCTCCCCGAAGTTTTTAGGGTATATGGTATATATGGGAGGAATAAGTACGTCGGTGGACCTCCGGGCTGTCCACGAGGCAGGGGGCGCGCCCAGGGGGGTGGGCGCGCCCTACCCTCGTGGGCAGCCCGGGACTCTCCTGGTCCAACTCCGATACTCTGTGGGCTTCTTCTGGTCCAAAAATAAGTTTCGTGAAGTTTCAGGTCAATTGGACTCCGTTTGATTTTCCTTTTCTGCGATACTCTAAAACAAGGAAAAAACAGAAACTGGCACTGGGCTCTAGGTTAATAAGTTAGTCCCAAAAATCATATAAAATAGCATATAAATGCATATAAAACATCCAAGGTTGATAATATAATAGCATGGAACAATAAAAAATTATAGATACGTTGGAGACGTATCAACAAGCGAGTTGGATGCACACCCACTTAGTTTCTTTTTGAGCTTTCATACACTTATAGCTGTAGTGCATCCGTTGCATGGCAATCCCTACTCACTCACATTGATATCTATTGATGGGCATCTCCATAGCCCGTTGATATGCCTAGTTGATGTGAGACTATCTTCTCCTTTTTTGTCTTCTCCACAACCACCATTCTATTCCACCTATAGTGCTATATCCATGGCTCACGCTCATGTATTGCGTGAAGAATTAAAAAGTTTGAGAACATCAAAAGTATGAAACAATTGCTTGGCTTGTCATTGGGGTTGTGCATGATTTAAATATTTTGTGTGATGAAGATAGAGCATAGCCAGACTATATGACTTTGTAGGGATAACTTTCTTTGGTCATGTTATTTTGAGAAGACATAATTGCTTTGTTAGTATGGTTTATGTATTATTATTTTTATGTCAATATTAAACTTTTGTCTTGAATCCTTCGGATCTGAATATTCATTCCACAATAAAGGAAATTACATTGAAAATTATGTTAGGTAGCATTCCACATCAAAATTCCGTTTTTATCATTTACCTACTCGAGGACGAGCAGGAAGTAAGCTTGGGGATGCTGATACGTCTCCAACGTATCTATAATTTTTGATTGTTCCATGCTATTATATTATCTATTTTGGATGTTTAATGGGCTTTAATATGCACTTTTATATTATTTTTGGGACCAACCTATCAACTGGAGGCCCAGTGCCAGTTGCTGTCTTTTTTGCCTATTTCAGTGTTTCACAGAAAAGGAATATCAAACGGAATCCAAATGGAATGAAACCTTCACAAGGATCTTTTTTTGTAACAAATGCAATTCAGGAGACTTGGATTGGAGGTCAAGGAAGCAACGAGGTGGCCACGAGGTAGGGTGGCGTGCCCAGGGGGGCTAGGTGCACCCCCCACGCTCATGGGCCCCTCGTAGCTCCACCGACCTACTTCCTTCGCCTATATATACTCTTATACCCTGAAAACGCCCAAGGGAGCCACGAAACCACTTTTCCACCACCGCAACATTCTGTACCCATGAGGTCTCATCTGGGGACCTTTTCCGGTGATCTGCCGGAGGGGGATTCGATCACGGAGGGCTTCTACATCAACACCATAGCCTCTCCGATGATGTGTGAGTAGTTTACCACAGACCTTCGGGTCCATAGTTATTAGCTAGATGTCTTCTTCTCTCTCTCTCTCTTTGGATCTCAATACAAAGTTCTCCTTGATGTTCTTGGAGATCTATTCAATGTAATTCTTTTGGCGGTGTGTTTGCCGAGATCCGATGAATTGTGGGTTTATGATTAAGATTATCTATCAACAATATTTGATTCTTCTCTGAATTCTTATATGCATGATTTGATATATCCGCAAGTCTCTTTGAATTATCAGTTTGGTTTGGCCTACTAGATTGATCTTTCTTGCAATGGGAGAAGTGATTAGCTTTGGGTTCAATCTTGCGGTGTCCTTTCCCATTGACAGCAGGGGCAGCAATGCACATGTTGTATTGTTGCCACCGAGGATAAAACAATGGGGTTTATATCATATTGCTTGAGTTTATCCCTCTACATCATGTCATCTTGCCTAATGAGCATTTTCTCTTCTTATGAACTTAATACTCTAGATGCATGCTGGATAGCGGTCGATGTGTGGAGTAATAGTAGTAGATGCAGAATCGTTTCGGTCTACTTGACATGGACGTGATGCCGATGTTCATGATCATGCCTAGATACCATCATAACTATGCGCTTTTCTATCAATTGCTCAACAGTAATTTGTTCACCCACTGTAATATATGCTATCTTGAGAGAAGCCACTAGTGAAACCTATGGCCCCCGGGTCTACTTTACATCATATTAGTTTCCGATCTACAATTCTAGTTTACTGTTTATGTTGCAATCTTTATTTTCCAATCTATACAACAAAAATACCAAAAAATATTTATCTTATTATCTTCATCATATCTCACTTTTGCAAGTGGCCGTGAAGGGATTTACAACCCCTTTATCACGTTGGTTGCAAGGTTCTTATTTGTTTGTGCAGGTACTAGGCAACTTGTGTGAAGTCTCCTACTGGATTGATACCTTGGTTCTCAAAAACTGAAGAAAATAGTTACACTACTTTGCTGCATCACCCTTTACTCTTCAATGGAAAACCAACGCATGCTCAAGAGGTAGCATCAGCCTGTAGGGTTAGGTATGATAGCACCGTTTGCTATCTTATAAGTGCATAATGATTGTTTTGCCATTGTGGAGACCCCTTAATCTATAAAAGGAGGCCCATGGCGACCATAGAGAGGGTGGCAAAGTTGGACAACACACACACACCCGTATGCGCGTAGTCGCTACTGCCTCTGTCGGGCAAGTGTACTATGCTCCACCACCATTCTTCCACCATCAATCCAACAAAGTAGGAGTAGGGTTTTACGCCTCACGGCGGCCCGAACCTATGTAATTTGTCACGGCGGCCCGTTGATCGCTGTCGCGCTGCCCCCACATTCTTCTGCTCTTCGCGCAGCGCGACGTCCCCCTGCCGAACCAACAGGGGGCCCTTGGTCCCATAGGTGGTCATGGTTTCCCATGACATATTTGGCGCGCCAAGTAGGAGTGGCATCACTTGCGTGAATCTGAAAGCGTGCGCAGCGCGCTCCATCCATGATGGCCCGCTCGAAGCCTCTGGCATCTACGGCGCCCTCGAATATATGGAAATTAAGCAGGGCCATCCCCGCGCCACATTGTTCGTCACCATGCCTTGCGGTAGCTACGGTTACGGCGAAGATCATCGTTGGCGGTGACCTGCTCCTCTCGGCGACCCAGGCGGTGCGTCCGTAGTACGGGCGTCGATCGGGAAAAGGAGGCGGGCCGCGCGGGCGCGAGGTCCCTCTCTCCAATTCCTCCCCTCTCTCCAATTCCTCCCCTTCAACGGCAATCGAGCCGTTTTGGCCCAGGCGTCGCCAATGTCGATGACTACAACGCGACACTCGGTCTAGTATTTACCCTATTTCGAGAAATCCTGAGTGAAGCGCTGGTATGAATCCGTCAGTTGATGCCTCGGCAAATGTTCTCCGGCAAATCCATCTACGTTGGTATAGTCCATGCGATAGCTACCACCAGGTTGTTTCAAAGAAAGGAGGGGAGGGAGGGAGGGGGACCAGGAGAGCCCGACACCATACCCCGATGCCCGCCAGCCGCACAAGATGTGTGTCGATCCCCGTCGAGAATGAAAGAATTGCCTGATTGGCTTCTTCTCCTCCGGATGTCGCTAGTGCACCCAGCATGCGTGGCCCGGCAGAGGAGAAAGGAACTCAAAATGAAAGCTAAGTCTACACTATCACTTCTTGTTGATACATTTCGGATCTTTGCAGTTGTTTATCCCTTAACTTTAGTGGGTGTTCGTATCGTGAAAACCCTCATGTGATGGAACCTTGGCTAGTTTATTTGATCGCGCCATCGTCCTGTCCTGAGCCATGACCATAGGTCGAGAGGCTGCATCGAGAGCTACCTAGGAAAAACCTGCCGGGGCGTATCCACGCCAAGATGACTGTTCAGGGCCAGACCCTTACGAAAATCGCGGCAATATGATACTGGCAGGCATCTAGAGCAGGCATAGGGATTGATCATATGAACACAAACATATAAGGCTCAAAGGGATAAACATGCATTTAAGATTCAACATAGAATATCAGTTCCACGCGAACACGAGAGATAAAGTGACTAAACACAAAGTATGCATCATGTTTCATTACAGGGCAACGCAGGAATGACAGTAGGCTTGATACTTGGTCTGATGGCTAGATGAAGCCATTCAGACATGAAGGACCCTGGCGGCTCGGGGAGAGACTTTCTCCTTGGCGGCTGCGACATCGGCGCCCGCTGGCGGCTTCTTCAATCCATTGTCAAGATCGAGGTCTGGATGGCGGCAGACAATATTGCTCAAGACCATGAAGAGGGCGTCATGAGCAAGCTTCCGGGACTTAGTCGGAAAATGCTCGGTCCTCCCCTCTTCATGCACCTTCAGTTTCTTGATCAGCTCATTGAATAAGACTCCTAACTTGGCGCTTGGAACCTCGTGCTTGTTGACCGAGAACGCCGGGTCGTCCATGCCCATCACCATAGCTTGGGCAGCAAGGTGCTCGGCGATGTTGATCAGACTCTTGATATAGAGGTCGACCTGCTCGGACTGATTCTTAAGCTTGTCCTCTGCATCTTTCCAAAGACGCTTGGTGGTGTCCAGATCCTTGGACAACAACTGCTGGCGGGACTCGTTGGACATGGTCGCGCCTTCCAGGGTGCCGATCCTGGCCTTCATGTCTGTGATGGTGCCGTTGGCGGTCTCAAGACTCTGGGTTTTGGAGGAGACCTGCGACTACGTGTCAGCCAAGAAGATCTCCGCCTTCCGTGCTTCTTCCTTAAGGGTCGTCACCTCCTTGGCGCTCCCGGCGCGATCTTCCATCAGCTTAGCCACCTGTTGGTCGAGGTGAGTCTTGGCAATGGATGTGGCAACCAAGTCATCGGTAAGCTTCTTCAGTTGAGCGGCAGAGTCAGCAGCAAGGGCGTCCAGGGCAGCTCCATGCTTGTCCTCCAGTTCCTTGGTACGCTGGCGCACAAGATCCTCCAGATTGTCGTCCTCGGCATGGAGAGTGGCTTCGAGTTTTCCCTCATGGAGGGAGATCTCTTGCTCTTTGGCGTCCAAGGATGCCTTGCGGTCTGCCAGGCGTGCCTCGCGGGCCATGCCATCTTCCCTTGTCATCAGGAGCATCTCTTGCTGCCTCATGAGCACCTTGAACTACTTGTCGTGCCACTCGCGTAACTCCAGGCACTTGTCCTTCAGCTTCTGGTCAGCCCTGCTGGCAGACTCGCGCCGCTCCTTGAGTGCCTACCATTTCTGGTTCTGCTGGGCTTGCATCTCCTTCACGCCCGATGCCATGGACTCCAGGAAGGACAAATCCATTGCGACGGTTGCTGAATCATCAGTCTCTCCAGCTCCCTGGTACAGCGGCGCTAGAAGGCGTTAAAGCTCTTCGTCGAGCTCCACGCCCGTCGTTAGAGACGGGCCAGGGGCTCTAGTTCCAGGAGGCAACAACACCATGGCCAGCATGTTTGGGGAGGGGTGGCGGAATCTCTGTGATGATCCCAGAGGTGGGGAGTGGATCCATGGTTTGGAGTGGAATTTTCACCTCAACCACCACCTCCTCCTCTGGGGCGTCCTCCGAATAGTGCTCCACCATCGCCAAGGTGCCCTTTGCATTCCTGGCAGCAAGGTCCTGCCCCTCGGCAGCAGCAATCTCAACGGCCTCATCCGTGATACGTCTCCAACGTATCTATAATTTTTGATTGTTCCATGCTATTATATTATCAATCTTGGATGATTTATAATCGTTTTATAGTCATTTTAGATCATTTTTTGGTACTAACCTATTGACATAGTGCCAAGTGCCAGTTCCTGTTTTTTCCGTGTTTTTTACATCGCAGAAAATCAATATCTGACGGAGTCCAAATGCCATGAAACTTTACGGAGATTTTTTATGGACCAGAAGGAACCTGTTGGGCCCTGGTTGCACCCGGGGGGAGTCCCGAGGAGGGGACAACCCACCAGGGCGCATCAGGAGGCCCAGGCGCGCCCTGGTGGGTTGTGCCCACCTCGGGTGCCCCCCGGACCGCCTGTTTGCTCTATAAACACCAAATATTCCCAAAACCCTAGGAGAGTCGACGAAATATTCATCAAGCCGCCACAGAGTACAGAACCACCAGATCCAATCTAGACACCATCTCGGATGGGGTTCACCACCTCCATTGGTGCCTCTCCGATGATGCATGAGTAATTCTTTGTAGACCTTTGGGTCCGTAGTTAGTAGCTAGATGGCTGCATCTCTCTCTCTCTTGATTCTCAATACAATGGTCTCTTGGAGATCCATATGATGTAACTCTTTTTGCCGTGTGTTTGTCGGGATCTGATGAACTTTGAGTTTATGATCAGTCATATATTTTTATATCCATGAAAGTTATTTGATATTCTTTGATCTCTTGTATGCATGATCTCTTATAGCCTCGTATTTCTCCTCTGATATTTTTGGTTTTGTTTGGCCAACTTGATCTACTTATCTTGCAATGGGAAGAGGTGCCCGATAGTGGGTTTGATCTTACGGTGCTTGATCCTAGTGAGACAAAGGGAACCGACACGTATGTATCGTTGCTACTAAGGATAAAAAGACGGGATCTATATCTACACAATAGATAAACGGATCTTGTCTACATCATGTCATCGTTCTTATTGCATCACTCCATTTTTCCATGAACTTAATACACTAGATGCATGTTGGATAGTGGTCGACGTGTGGAGTAATAGTAGTAGATGCAGGCAGGAGTCGGTCTACTAATCTTGGACGTGATGCCTATGTAATGATCATTGCCTGGATATTGTCATAATTATTTGAGGTTCTATCAATTGCCCAACAGTAATTGGTTCACCCACCATTTGCTATCTTTCTCGAGAGAAGCCACTAGTGAAACCTACGGCCCTCGGGTCTTCTTCCTCATATATTTGCTTGCGATCCACTTTTCCTTTGCATTGTTATTCAGATCTATTAAACCAAAAATACAAAAATACTTTGCTGCACTTTATTTTATTTGTGATCTATTATTTCAATCTAATACAATTTTCTGGCATCGTTACCCGAAAGGGATTGACAACCCCTTTAACACATCGGGTTGCGAGGTGTTGGTATTTGTGTGCAGGTGCTATTTACGTTGTGTTGCTTGGTTCTCCTACTGGTTCGATAACCTTGGTTTCTCCACTGAGGGAAATACCTACCGTTGTTGTGCTGCATCATCCCTTCCTCTTTGGGGAATTACCAACGTAGTCCTAGCAGACAGGAGCTTTTCTGGCGCTATAGTCAGAGAGCAATCAAAAGGATTTTTTTGCGCCGTTGCCGGGGAGGATCTTCTTCATAACTAGGTTCCTAATCACAAATTGCATCTCCTCGCAATTTACATTATTTGCCATTTGCCTCTCGTTTTCCTCTCCCCCACTCCACAAAAAAATGTCATTTTATTCGCCTCTCTTTTTCGTTCGCCATTTTTTTGCCAGATCTGTTTTTGAGTGCAATCTTGTTGTGTGGTCATCATGACTCAAGAGAACACCAAGTTATGTGATTTCTCAAATACCAACAACAATGATTTTATTGGCACTCCGCTTGCTCCTGCTGCTACTAGTGCGAAGACTTGTGATATTAATAGTGATTTGCTGAATCTTGTTATGAAAGACCAATTTTCCGATACTCCTAATGAGGATGCCGTGTACCATCTTAATACCTTCGTGGAATTATGTGATATGCAAAAGAAAAAAGATGTGGACAAAGATGTGGTCAAGATGAAATTATTTCCATTTTCTTTGCGTGATTCTGCAAAAAATTGATTCTCTTCTTTGCCTTGCAATAGTATCGATTATTGGAATAAGTGCAAAGATGCTTTTATCACTAAGTATTTTCCTCCTAAAAAAAGTATTTCCCTTAGAACCCAGATCATGAATTTCAAGCAACTTGAACATGAGCATGTTGCATAATCTTGGGAAAGGATGAACATGATGCTAAGGAAGTGCCCAACTCATGGGTTAAATCTTTGGATGATCATACAAAATTTTTATGCGGGATTGAATTTTGTTTCTCGTAATCTTTTAGATTCCGCCACGGGAGGTACTTTTATGGAAATTACTTTGGGTGAAGCCACCAAATTTCTTGACAATATCATGACAAATTATTCGCAATGTGTCGTGGAAGTGCCACGGCAGATGTCCTCATGGAAGGACTTAGTTGTGGAGCCATTGCGACGAGGTTAGCTTAAAGGGGTTAAAGGGGACAAAGGACACGGAGAGTTTATACTGGTTTGTCCCCTTGCGGTGAAGGTAAAGGCCTACTCCAATTGAGGTGGTATTGCTAGGGTTTCGATTACCAGGGAGCAAACACGCTTTGCCTGGCTCTCGATTGATGTTTCTTGCCCTAAGCCGTTGCCGGGTCATCCCCTTATATACACGGGTTGACACCCTGTGGCCTACAGAGTCCCGGCCAGCTCATACAACGTGTCCGGCTCAGTGACGTATCTTACATGCCTTATATTACAAGTCTACTCATACATGGTAGTTTACACTTACGGGCCTTAAGCCGTCTCTGGGCTTGGGCCTCTTACCGGCCTATCTATGAACCGCCGTCTGGTATACTCTCTTGGGCTTCTAGGATGAACCGTCATTGTGGTTGATCCGGCCCCTCCTGGGCGGGTCATACCTGATAGTCATATCCCCAACATCAGGCCCCAGGTTGATTTGAACTTGTTCAGGTCAATCTTCAACACTTAGAAAAAATCCTTCTTCCTTTGTTGTGAAGCATTGTAACCCGCCATGACGTCATCTCCGAGAATTTTGGAAACCCGCCACGACGTCATCTTTAATGGATCTTTTATCCTTAATGACCTTCCGAGAATCGAGGCGTTCAATTAGCTGGATATTCATCATTTGGCTTCCTTGTTTTTTGCGCCTGCCTGTTACTCTTTTCCTTATAAATAGGGTCAATCCACCCCTTTCTCATTCTCCTCTCTTCTCCTTCTTGTCTTCTTCTTCCTCATGACGCACCAGCCCTCACGAGCTCCGCCACCGTTGACCTTCGTCCCCTTCATCAACTCCGGCCGCTGCATCGCCGTGAACATTCCAGAAATGCCGCGGCACTCCTGCGTTGTCAGTTAGCATCAGTAAGTCTCCCCTTTTCCTTTTCATGGATCTGTTCTTTAGGGTTTCGGTGTTTGTCGATGTTCATCACTGCTCCTCCTTTTTCTTTCTAGATCGCGTAGTTTTGATCCGAAAATAATGTAGATCCTGTGCGGTAGCAGTCTTAGCACCCAGTTTTGATATTAGAACATATCCTCATTGCGACAGATCTCTTTTGGGGCACCTCCACTTTTCTGCTGCCGCTTCTGTAGGTTTAGAATGTATTTCCTTTTTCTGAACAGTTGTAGATCCAAATTTATAGCTTTCACCTATGGAACCTGTTGGTCCCAATACTTAGGAAATTTCACTCTTGGTAGATCTTGAATGTCTTAGTCATGGCGGCTTACTTTGCCGGCTTATCGTTACTTCATATATCATTAGCCCTCGCTTAAGCCGCCATTCTGAACATATACTGCAACTGTTAATTTGTGATCTCACCAACTAACTTGAGCCGGCCAATTATTCCCTTCCTTAGGTTGTCCTTTCACCATGCCGCCAAAGACAATTACTACATGTAACTGGGTTCCCTCCATCGTCATTGAGAGTACTTTAAAAGATTTTGTCATGGTTGGATATTTGCCAGAGAAAAGTGTCATGCATTACCGCGCTCCTAACCCGGGCTAAGAGAGACCTCAGCCAAAGGACGATGAAGTCATTGTATTCACTGATCATATGAACCGGGGCTTCTCGCCACCCGGCTCTAAGTTATTTAGGGATGTTTTGCACTTCTTCAAACTCCATCCGCAAGACATTGGACCCAACTCTGTGTCAAACATCTGTAATTTTCAAGTTTTCTGTTAAGTATACCTTCAAGAAGAGCCTAATGTTGAGCTTTTCAGGGAATACTTCTATCTGAACCGGCAAAATGAGTTCACAAATGGGCCCAACTTTGAACTTGGTGGAATTTCAATTCAACGCAGAAGAGACGCCATCTTTCCTCAAGCAGCTCTACCGAGTCACCCCAAAGACTGGAATCAAACATGGTTCTACTGCAAAGATATCTCGAAGTCTGATGAAAATCCATTGCCGGGTTATCATGGTGAACGTCTTGACTCAAGTTATCAACTCCCTGAGAAACTTACCACCGCCAAACGCAAGAAACTCGTCCCTACAATCAGAAAAGTCCAAGCCTTGCTAGGAAACGGTTTAACCGGAGTCGATTTAATCCGCTGCTAGGTCGCATGGTGGATCATACCCTTAAGCCGTCGATCTGGCTTGATGTATACTTATACCGGAGGAACAGACGATCCACTACGCCATAGCTCTGTGCGTCTGACTAAAGAAGGTATTATTGAAATGGCAACAACACTTGTAAATAGCAAATTCAAAGACTGCAAAAAAGTGGGTATGAATCCTTTCTGCAAGCTTAACCCGCCGCCAGACGTAAGTCCCTTGATTTCCCTTACTTTACTTCATCACCCAAATGTTACGTGAACTCAAATATGTTACTCTTCCGCAGGCTAAATCTGACTTCTGGAAGGCAAAATACGACCACGAGGCTGCCAAAAAGGCTAGGGCTGTCGCGAAAGCCGCCAAAAAGACCAGCAAGAAACCTAGGAAGAAATCAAGCACCTCTGATCTGCTTAAGCTGGACGATACTGATAATCCCCAAGTGCAAGGAATCATCATAGCAATTTCCAAAGGTGGAAGTGATAAGTATGGAGTGTCGAACCCACAAGGAGCTAAAGGTAAGATCAATATTCTCTCAAGCCCTATCTGCCACTGATACGACTCTACGTACACCGAATGTTTGCTTCCAACTAGCAACGAGAAATAAAACTATGTTGTGGGTATGAAGAGGATAACTTTGTATGATATCAGAGAGCTAAAATATAAAACTAGGTGCTATTATCATGAAGTTAGAATATATTACTAAATATTATAAATAGCGAGTGTGGAATAATGGTGGATCGGTGTGCGGAATTGTCCTAGGCAATCGTTAACAAGACCGGTAATCACTATTGTAGTTTCATATGAGGGAGAGGCATAAGCTAACATACTTCCTCTACTTAGATCATATGCACTTATGATTGGAACTCTAGCAAGCATCTGCAACTACTAAAGATCATTAAGGTAAAACCCAACCATAGCATTAAAGCATCAAGTCCTCTTTATCCCATACGCAACAACCCCCTTACTCGGGTTTGTGTTTCAGTCACTCACGCAACCTAATATAAGCGAATCATAAACGTATTGCAACACCCTACAGCGGGAACCCCTCACGCTTGCGCGACACGGAGGGCACCATAGGACAGCACCAAAGTAAAACATATAACTCATACCAATCTAGATCATAAATCAACCCAAAGACAAAGGATAACTACTCAAAACATCATAGGATGGCAACACATCATTGGATCATAATATGTGGCATAAAGCACCATGTTCAAGTAGGGATTACAGCGGGGTGCGGGAGAGTGGACCGCGTAAAAGAGATGAGGGTGATGATGATGGTGATGTTGACGAAGACGATCACCACGGCGATGATTCCCCTCCCGATGGCACTCCGGTGCCACCGAGAGAGAGGAGGAGAGGTTCTCCCCCTTTTGCTTCCTCCTCCATGGCCTCCCCCTAGATGGGGAGAGGTTTTCCCTCTGGTCCTTGGCCTCCATGGTGATGATGGTCCCTCCGGGATCCTCCTCCATGCTCTCCGGTGATGACGGCCCCCTCCAGCAGGGTGCCAGAGAGGGCCTAGATTGGTTTTCGGTGGCTACGGAGGCTTCTGGCGGCGGAACTCGCGGTCTAGGTTAATTTTCTGAGGTTTATGTATTTATAGGAATTTTTGGCGTCGGTCTCACATCAAGGAGGTGCCCGAGGCGTCCACGAGGCAGGACCACACGCTTGGGGGGGGGGGGCGCCCCCCACCCTCGTGGACGCCCCGGGACTCTCCTGGCCCAACTCTTTTACTCCGGGGTCTTCTTTTGGTCCATAAAAAATCATCAAAAATTGGCACATCAATTGGACTCCGTTTGATATTCCTTTTCTCTAGAACTCAAAAACAAGGAAAAAGCAGAAACTGGCACTGGGCACTAGGTTAATAGGTTAGTCCCAAAAATCATATAAAATAGCATATAAATGCATATAAAACATCCAAGGTTGATAATATAATAACAAGAATACTTCATAAATTATAGATACGTTGGAGACGTATCATCATCCCCAAGCTTAATTCATGCTCGTTCTCGAGTAGGTAAATGATAAAAGAAATAATTTATGAAGTGTGAATGCTAGCAAGTGCATAAGTTTCATCAATGATAGTTTCAATCACTTTTTATAACATCATTATATATCATAACAGTAGCTCATCTTCATAAAACTTTTCATGATCAAGTGACAAGCTATTCACATGTTAAAGTATAGATCATAAACTTTCTTGAAACTAACAAACTATATTCTCAGTCATCAAACAATTGCAATTCATCTTATTTTCAGGAAGGGTCTATGTCAGAGCTTTGGTTTAGCAAACTCCACATAGTGAACTATCATTTAATCTTTCACAATTGCTAACACTCACATGATATTTATGGGTTCAAAGTTTTAATCGGACATAGAGAAAGATAGGGGCTTATAGATTCGCCTCCCAACCTTTTACCTCAAGGGTAATGACAACAATAATAGTTCATGATAACTTACATCCAATTGGATATATATATATATCAGGATCTTTCCAACACAATGTGCTTGCCAAAGGATAAAATGTAAAAAAGGAAAGGTGAAGATCACCATGACTCTTGCATAAGGGTAGAAGATAAAAGTAGAAGATAGGCCCTTCGCAGAGGGAAGCAGAGGTTGTCATGCGCCTTTATGGTTGGATGCACAAAATCTTAATGCGAAAGAATGTCACTTTATATTGCCACTTGTGATATGGACCTTTATTATGCAGTCCGTCGCTTTTATTTCTTCCTCATCACAAGATCGTATAAAGCTTATTTTCTCCACATTAATAGATCATACATATTTAGAGGGCAATTTTTATTGCATGCACCGATGACAACTTACTTGAAGGATCTTACTCAATCCATAGGTAGGTATGGTGGACTCTCATGGCAAAACTGGTTTAAGGAATGTTTGGAAGCACAAGTAGTATCTCTACTTGGTGCAAAGAATTTGGCTAGCATGAGGGGGGAAAGCAAGCTCAACATGTTGGATGATCCAAGACAATATACTTTATTTTGGATATAAGAAAACATAACCCATTACGTTGTCTTCCTTGTCCGACATCAACCTTTTAGCATGTCATATTTTAATGAGTGCTCACAATTACAAAATATGTCCAAGATAGTATATTTATATGTGAAATCTCTCTTCCTTCAATATTCTTTCATGAATTGTTCAAGTGACCAATTCTACGTTTGCTAACTTTCAATAAGTTTACTACCTATACTTATTCTATGTGAAGTCATTACTCCCCATGGTATAAGCATATGAAACATATATAAATTCAGATTTATGATGTTCAATTATTCAACCATTTACTCATAGGATATACGTGAAGCACGTGAGTAAATGACAAACTACTCCGAAAGATAATAGTGAAGGACACTAAGTAGTCAAATAATTAACTAGCCATGGGAGGATTCTTTTTCATTTAATATTTCAGATCCAATGATTTTATTCAAACGGCAAGTAAAATTGAAAATACGCTCCAAGAAAAACACATATCATGTGACGAATAAAAATATAGCTCCGAGTAAGGTATACCGATACTTTTGAAGACGAAAGAGGGGATGCCTTCCGGGGCATCCCCAAGCTTAGGCGCTTGAGTCTTCCTTGAATATTACCTTGGGATTCCTTGGGCATCCCCAAGCTTAGGTTCTTACCACTCCTTATTCTCCTCATATCGATATCTCACCCAAAGCTTGAAAACTTCAATCACACAAAACTTAACGGAACTTCGTGAGATAGGTTAGTATGATAAAGAGTAAACCATTCACCTTGGTACTGTCAAATACAAATATCATAATTGTTCTCACACAATTCCTACTTTACCATATCATTTCTACAATTTATATTGAGAAATATAAGTCATAGAAACTAGAAAACAGGCAAACTATGCAATGAAAACAGAATCTGTCAGAAACAGAACAGTCTGTAATGATCTGAACACTAACCATACCTATGCTACTAAAACAATTATGAAATAAATTGGTGGACGTGAGTAATTTGTCTATTAATCTTCTGCAAAAAGAATCAACCTAATCGCTCTCTCCAATAAAAAATGGCAGCAAATCTCGTGAGCGCAAAGTTCTGTTTTTTACAGCAAGATCACATTAACTTTCATCCCAAGTCTTCCCAAAGGTCTTACTTGACACTTTATTGAAACAAAAGCTATAAAACATGATTAATACAGTATCTTAATCATGAGAACACACAAAAACATTAAGGTTAAATATTGGGTTGTCTCCCAACAAGCGCTTTTCTTTAATGCCTTTTAGCTAGGCATGATGATTTCAATGATGCTCACATAAAATATAAGAATTGAAACATAAAGAGAGCATCATGAAGAATATGACTAGAAAATTTAAACCTAACCCAATTCCTATGCCTAGGGATTTTGTGAGTACACAACTTATGGGAACAAGAATCAACTAGCATAGGAAAAAACAAGGATAACTTCAAACCTTTAAGCACATAGAGAGGAAACTTGATATTATTGCAACTCCTATAAGCATATATTCCTCCATCATAATAATTTTCAGTAGCACCATGAATGAATTCAACAACATAACCATCACATAAATCATTCTTTACATGATCTACAAGCATATACATTTTTCTACTATCCACATAAGCAAAATTCTTCTCATTCGGAATACCGGGATCACTGGTTCCTAGAGTTGACACTCTTCCAAACCCGCTTTAGATGATAGTATTATTCATACTCCCAAAGATATAAGTGAATTTCATGGAGAATTCTACAATTAATATAAACTAACAAATGTCCAAGCTCAAAATGTATAAGTGAAGCACAGGAAGCATTCTATAAAACCATACTCAAAAGATTTAAGTGAAGCACAACGAGCAATTCTATAAGATCATACTTAAAAGATATAAGTGAAGCACATGAAGTATTCTATAAATTGATGAAGGGACATCTCATACTAGCATGGTTCTTAAATAAAAAGAAAAACACAAAGGACACAAATCATGTGAACAAAACAAAAACCGAGGTGTACCGATAATTGTTGAAGAAGAAAGATGGGATGCCAACCGGGGCATCCCCAAGCTTAGATGCTTGAGTATCCTTAGAATATTTACTTGGGGTACCCTGGGCATCCCCAGGGTTGAGCTCTTGCCTCTCTTTATTCTTCTCATATTGATAGCTCCTCGATCTTCGAACACTTCATCCACACAAAACTTTAACAAAAACTTTGTGAGATCCGTTAGTATAATAAATCAAATCACTACCTTTAGGTACTGTTGTGAACTCATTCTAAATTAATATTGGTGTAATATCTACTGTATTCCAACTCAACCATGGTTCATACCCTCCGATACTACTCATAGATTCATCAAAATAAGTAAACAACACATAGAAAAAAAAGAATCTGTCTAAAACAGGACAGTCTGTAGTAATATGGAAGTTTAGTAAACTTCTGTGACTCCAATAATTATGAAATAAATTTGAAAATTTGAGAAATTTATACAGAAGTAATGTGTAAAAAGTTTCAGACCCATTTGACTTTCCAGTTAAAAAATGTAAAATCACGCGCTACAACCAAAGTTTCTGTTTTTGTTCTTCACATAGTAAACAAGCAATCTAACCATCCTAAAACCAAAGCTTGGCACATTATTTTTATAATACAATGGATATATACAAGGGGATAATTATTTACAGAGAAACTTCCATGAAAAATTCTACATTGTTTCCGCGAGCATGAACACAAGTGCTCAAGGTCGACCCTACTTCTTCAATGCATAACTTTCCAGTCACTTCTCTTTTTGAAAAACTTTTTAGGCATGAGAGGCAAGTAATAATTTTTTTGTATTTTCATTCTTTAATTTTTTTGTATGTTTCACCCACAACTAAACAGAAACAAAAAAGGAAAAACAATATCTACTTAGTGAAGAAAGTAAACAAGCACACACCCGAGAATATCAACCCCACGCTATTGCTCCCCGGCAACGGCACCCGAAAAGAGCTCGATAATCCCCAAGTGCAAGGAATCATCGTAGCAATTTCCAAAGGTGGAAGTGATAAGTATGGAGTTTCGAACCCACAAGGAGCTAAAGGTAAGATCAATATTCTCTCAAGCCCTATCAGCCACTGATACGACTCTACGTACACCGAACGTTTGCTTCCAACTAGCAACAAGAAATAAAACTATGTTGTGGGTATGAAGAGGATAACTTTGTATGATATCGGAGAGCTAAAATATAAAACTAGGTGCTATTATCATGAAGTTAGAATATATTACTAAATATTATAAATAGCGAGTGTGGAATAATGGTGGATCGGTGTGCGGAATTGTCCTAGGCAATCGTTAACAAAACTGGTAATCACTATTGCAGTTTCATATGAGGGAGAGGCATAAGCTAACATACTTCCTCTACTTAGATCATATGCACTTATGATTGGAACTCTAGCAAGCATCGGCAACTACTAAAGATCATTAAGGTAAAACCCAACCATAGCATTAAAGCATCAAGTCCTCTTTATCCCATACGCAACAACCCCCTTACTCGGGTTTGTGTTTCAGTCACTCACGCAACCCAATATAAGCGAATCATAAACGTATTGCAACACCCTACAGTGGGAACCCCTCATGCTTGCGCGACACGGAGGGCACCATAGGAAAGCACCAAAGTAAAACATATAACTCATACAAATCTAGATCATAAATACACCCAAAGACAAAGGATAACTACTCAAAACATCATAGGATGGAAACACATCATTGGATCATAATATGTGGCATAAAGCACCATGTTCAAGTAGGGATTACAGCGGGGTGCGGGAGAGTGGACCGCGTAAAAGAGATGAGGGTGATGATGATGGTGATGTTGACGAAGATGATCACCACGGCGATGATTCCCCTCCCGATGGCACTCCGGTGCCACCAAGAGAGAGGAGGAGAGGTTCTCCCCCTTTTGCTTCCTCCTCCATGGCCTCCCCCTAGATGGGGAGAGGTTTTCCCTCTGGTCCTTGGCCTTCATGGTGATGATGGTCCCTCCGGGATCCTCCTCCATGCTCTCGGGTGATGACGGCCCCCTCCAGCAGGGTGCCAGAGAGGGCCTAGATTGGTTTTCGGTGGCTACGGAGGCTTCTGGCGGCGGAACTCCCGATCTAGGTTAATTTTCTGAGGTTTCTATATTTATAGGAATTTTTGGCGTCGGTCTCACGTCAAGGAGGTGCCAGAGGCGTCCACGAGGTAGGACCACACGCCTGGGTGGTGGGGGGGTGGGTGCGTCCCCACCCTTGTGGACGCCCCGGGACTCTCCTGGCCCAACTCTTTTACTCCGGGGTCTTCTTTTGGTCCATAAAAAATCGTCAAAAATTGGCACGTCAATTGGACTCCGTTTGATATTCCTTTTCTGTAAAACTCAAAAACAAGGAAAAAAACAGAAACTGGCACTGGGCACTAGGTTAATAGGTTAGTCCCAAAAATCATATAAAATAGCATATAAATGCATATAAAACATCCAAGGTTGATAATATAATAGCATGAATACTTCATAAATTATGGATACGTTGGAGACGTATGAAATACCTCTAAGTGGGAGGTAGCCATTGACTCTCTTGGCTTGTTTTTCAACCACCTTATTGACATTGACTATTGCCTGAATGACACGGGAGCCAGCCAAGCAGTTGAAGAAGAGGTATCTATTATTTCCTCCGACTCAGAACCTTTACCAAGGCAGAAACCTCGGCGAGTAACCCGGAAAGTAAGGTTTTCACACCCCTTGGCTTATTTAGATCCTCACTTTCTTTTGAAACGATAACAACACGAGAGTCGCTGCCAGACCCGGACCAGTGGAGGTGAAGATTTATCCTCCAGTTTACCAAACACTCCTCGGAAACGCCAAAATGAGGTTCTTTTTGGCCTTAACTTTTTATTTACTGGCGGGTTTCTTTCGCTAACTACTCAATTCCTTTGATTCAATTTTGCATGAGATTTCCCGTTCTTCCTCTGGCGATTCATCCCAGACTCAGCTGCCGGCTTTCAAGACTGCCCCTGGGTCAGAATTAATTATCTTTCTTTTGTACCTTTATATCTTCACCATTATGCTGACTTGTCCAAACTCTTTTCAGCGGCCAAGCAAAACCCAACAAGAAGGCGAGGACGACAAAAATGGCCAAAGATCCTAAAGTTGTTGAACCGGATTAGCGAGCCTTGATACGTACATTTTGCATCATGCTTTTATATCGATATTTATTGCATTATGGGCTGTTATTACACATTATGTCAAATACTTATGCCTATTCTCTCTTATTTTACAAGGTTTACATGAAGAGGGAGAATGCCGGCAGCTGGGATTCTGGGCTGGAAAAGGAGCAAATATTAGAGACCTATTCTGCACAGCTCCAAATGTCCTGAAACTTCACGGAAGACGTTTTCAGAATATATAAAAAATACTCAGCGGAAGAGATTCACCATGGGGGCCACACCCTGCCCACGAGGGTGGGGGGCGCGCCCTACCCCCCTGGGCGCGCCCCCTACCTCGTGGGCCCCTTGGTGGCCCTCCGGTGGCCATCTTCTGCTATATGAAGTCTCTCGATGGGAAAAAATAAGAGCCATCTTCTCGGACGATACTCCGCCGCCACGAGGCGGAACCTTGGCGGAACCAATCTAGGGCTCTGGCGGAGCTGTTCTACCGGGGAAACTTCCCTCCCGGAGGGGGAAATCATCGCCATCATCATCACCAATGCTCCTCTCATCGGGAGAGGGCAATCTCCATCAACATCTTCATCAGCACCATCTCCTCTCAAAACCCTAGTTCATCTCTTGTATCCAATTCTTGTCTCCAAATCCGGGATTGGTACTAGTAGGTTGCTAGTAGTGTTAATTACTCCTTGTAGTTGATGCTAGTTGGTTTAATTGGTGGAAGATCATATGTTCAGATCCTATATGCTTATTAATACCCGTCTGATTATGAACATGTTTATGCTTTGTGAGTAGTTACGTTTGTTCCTGAGGACATGGGAGAAGTCTTGCTATTAGTAGTCATGTGAATTTGGTATTCGTTTGATATTTTGATGAGATGTATGTTGTCTCTCCTCTAGTGGTGTTATGTGAACGTCGACTACATGACACTTCACCATTATTTGGGCCTAGAGGAAGGCATTGGGAAGTAATAAGTAGATGATGGGTTGCTAGAGTGACAGAAGCTTAAACCCTAGTTTATGCGTTGCTTCGTAAGGGGCTGATTTGGATCCATATGTTTCATGCTATTGTTAGGTTTACCTTAATACTTTTGTTGTAGTTGCGGATGCTTGCAATAGAGGTTAATCATAAGTGGGATGCTTGTCCAAGTAAGGACAGTACCCAAGCACCGGTCCACCCACATACCAAATTATCAAAGTACCAAACGCAAATCATATGAACGTGATGAAAACTAGCTTGATGATATTCCCATGTGTCCTCGGGAGCGCTTTTCTCTATATAAGAGTTTGTCCAGGCTTGTCCTTTGCTACAAAAAGGATTGGGCCACCTTGCTTCACCTTATTTATTTTTGTTACTTGTTGCTCGTTACAAATTATCCTATCACAAAACTATATGTTACCACTTGTTTCAGTACTTGCAGAGAATACCTTGCTGGAAACCGCTTATCATTTCCTTCTGCTCCTCGTTGGGTTCGACACTCTTACTTACCGAACGGACTAAGATAGATTCCCTATACTTGTGGGTCATCAAGACTCTTTTCTGGCGCCATTGCCGGGGAGTGAAGCGCCTTTGGTAGATGGAATTTGGTAAGGAAAAATTTATATAGTGTGCTGAAATCCTCTGAGGGGCTAGTTCGGGGTATCTTCACCCCGACTAGTAGAGCAAAGGGTTGCTCGTCAACCTACCTAACCTACTGAAAATGAAAATGTCTGCTTTGAAATTCCTTCGGGTATGATAGAAAAACTGCTAACTAATCCCTTTTTAGGAGATGGAACAAAACATCCTGATGAGCATCTAATATATGTGGATGAAGTTTGTGGATTATTTAAGCTTGCAGGTGTACCCGGAGATGTTGTTAAGAAGAAGGTCTTCGCTTTATCTTTGAAGGGAGATGCATCGACATGGTATAGGCTATGTGATGATATGGGGTCTTGGAATTACAAACGATTGAAATTGGAATTTCATCAGAAGTTTTATCCTATGCATCTTGTTCATCGTGATCGCAATTATATATATATATAATTTTTGGCCTCGCGAAGGAGAAAGCATCGCTCAAGCTTGGGGGACGCTTAAATCAATGTTATATTCATGCCCTAATCATGAGCTCTCAAGAGAAATGATTATTCAAAAATTTTACGCTCGGCTTTCTGATAGCAATCGCACCATGCTTGATACTTCTTGTGCTGGCTCTTTTATGATGAAGACTATTGAATTCAAATGGGATTTATTGGAAAGAATTAAACGCAACTCTGAAGAATGGGACCTCGACAAAGGTAAGGAGTCATGTATGACACCTAGTTTTGATTGTGTTAAATCTTTTATGGATACCGATGTTTTCTGTAAATTTAGCACTAAATATGGACTTGACTCTGAGATAGTAGCTTCTTTCTGTGAATCTTTCGCTACTTATGTTGATGTCCCCAAGGAGAAGTGGTTTAAATATCATCCTCCCATATAAGCAAAAGTAGTTGCACCTATTAAAGTTGAAGAATAGATTGTCACTTATAATGATCCTATTGTTCCTACTTCTTATGTTGAGAAACCACCTTTTCATGTTAGGATAAAGGATCATGCTAAAGCTTCAACTGTGGTTTGTAAAAGCAATATTAAAACTTATACACCTCATGAGCAAATTAAAGTTGAACCTGATATTGATATTGTTAAAGATCTCTTGTCTGATAATATTGATGGGCATGTTATTTATTTCTGTGATGAAACTGTTAGAATTGCTAAACCTTGTGCTAAAGATAAACCTAGACCTGTGGTAGGCATGCATGTTATTTCTGTTAAAATAGGAGATCATTGTTATCATGGCTTATGTGATATGGGTGCCAGTGCTAGTGCAATACCTATTAGCCTATATAGAGAAATCATGCATGCTATTGCACCTGTTGAATTAGAAGATATTGATGTCACAATTAAACTTGCCAATAGAGATACTATTTCACCAATGGGAATTGTTAGAGATGTTGAAGTCTTGTGTGGGAAAACTAAATATCCTGTTGATTTTCTTGTTCTTGGTTCCCCACAGGATAACTTTTGTCCCATTATATTTGGTAGACCCTTCTTGAACACTGTTAATGCTACCATAGATTGCAAAAGGGATGTTGTTACTATCGGTTTAGATGATATGACTCATGAATTTAATTTCTCTAAAGTTAGTAGACAACACCGTGAAGAAGAATTACCTAGTAAGGATGAAATTATTGGTCTTGCTTCTATTGCCGTACCTGCTAGTGATCCTTTAGAACAATATTTGCTAGACCATGAAAATGACATGTTTATGAATGAAAGAAGGGAAATAGATGAAGTATTCTTTAAACAGGAACCTATTCTGAAAAACAATTTGCCTGTTGAAATCTTAGGGGATCCTCCTCCACCCAAGGGTGATCCCGTGTTTGAGCTTAAACTGTTACCTGATACTCTTAAATATGCTTATCTTGATGAGAAAAAGATATATCCTATTATTATTAGTGCTAACCTTTCAGAGCATGAGGAAGAGAGATTATTGAAAACTCTAAAGAAGCACCGTGCTGCTATTGGGTATACTCTTGATGATCTTAAGGGCATTAGTCCCACTCTATGTCAACATAAAATTAATTTGGAAGAAGATGCTAAACCAGTTCGTGATCATCAACGACGGCTGAATCCTAAAATGAAAGAAGTGGTAAGAAAAGAAATACTAAAGCTTCTTGAGGCAGGTATAATTTATCCCGTTGCTGATAGTCAGTGGGTAAGTACTGTCCATTGTGTCCCTAAGAAGGGAGGTATTACTGTCATTCCTAATAAAAAGATGAATTGATTCCTCAAAGAATTATTACAGGTTATAGGATGGTAATTGATTTCCGGAAATTAAATAAGGCAACTAAAAAGGATCATTACCCCTTACCTTTTATCGATCAAATGCTAGAAAGACTATCCAAACATACACATTTTTGCTTTCTAGATGGTTATTCTGGCTTCTCTCAAATACCCGTGTCAGCCAAAGATCAATCAAAGACTACTTTTACTTGCCCTTTTGGTACTTTTGCTTATAAACGTATGCCTTTTGTTCTATATAATGCACCTGCTACCTTTCAAAGATGCATGATGGCTATATTCTCTGACTTTTGTGAAAATATTTGTGAGGTTTTCATGGATGATTTCTCCGTCTATGGATCTTCTTTTGATGATTGCTTGAGCAACCTTGATCGAGTTTTGCAGAGATGTGATGAAACTAATCTTGTCTTGAATTGGGAAAAGTGCCACTTTATGGTTAATGAAGGTATTGTCCTAGGGCATAAAGTTTCTGAAAGAGGTATTGAGGTTGATAAAGCCAAGGTTGATGCTATTGAAAAGATGCCATGTCCCAAGGACATCAAAGGTATAAGAAGTTTCTTTGGTCATGACGGATTTTATAGGAGGTTCATTAAGGACTTCTCAAAAATTTCTCGGCCTCTGACTAATTTATTACAAAAAGATATACCATTTGTTTTTGATGATGATTGTGTAGAAGCATTTGAAATACTTAAGAAAGCATTGATCTCTGCACCTATCGTTCAGCCACCTGATTGGAATTTACCCTTTGAAATTATGTGTGATGCCAGTGATTATGCTGTAGGTGTTGTTCTAGGGCAAAGAGTTGATAAGAAATTAAATGTTATTAAATATGCTAGTAAAACCCTAGACAATGCTCAAAGAAATTATGCTACTACTGAAAAAGAATTCTTAGCAGTTGTATTTGCTTGTGATAAGTAGACCTTATATTGTTGATTCTAAAGTAACTATTCACACTGATCATGCTGCTATTAAATATCTTATGGAAAAGAAAGATGCTAAACCTAGACTTATTAGATGGGTTCTCTTGCTACAAGAATTTGACTTACATATTGTTGATAGAAAGGGAGCTGAGAACCCCGTTGCAGACAACTTGTCTAGGTTAGAAAATGTGCTTGATGACCCACTACCTATTGATCATAGCTTTCCTGATGAGCAACTAAATGTCATAAATACTTTTCATACTGCTCCATGGTATGCTGATTATGCTAATTACATTGTTGCTAAGTTTATACCACCTAGTTTCACATACCAGCAAAAGAAAAAGTTCTTCTATGATTTGAGGCATTACTTTTGGGATGACCCACATCTTTATAAAGAAGGAGTAGATGGTGTTATTAGACGTTGTGTACCTGAGCATGAACAGGAACAGATCCTACGCAAGTGTCACTCCGAAGCTTATGGAGGACACCATGCTGGAGATAGAACTGCACATAAGGTATTCAATCTGGTTTTTATTGGCCTACTCTCTTCAAGGATGCCCGTAAGTTTATCTTATCTTGTGATGAATGTCAAAGAATTGGTAATATTAGTAGACGTCAAGAAATGCCTATGAATGATTCACTTGTTATTGAACCATTTGATGTTTGGGGCTTTGACTATATGGGACCTTTTCCTTCCTCTAATGGATATACACATATTTTAGTTGCTGTTGATTACGTTACTAAGTGGGTAGAAGCTATTCCAACTAGTAGTGCTGATCATAACACTTCTATTAAAATGCTTAAAGAAGTTATTTTTCCAAGATTTGGAGTCCCTAGATATTTAATGACTGATGGTGGTTCACATTTTATTCATGGTGCTTTCCGTAAAATGCTTGCTAAGTATGATGTTAATCATAGAATTGCATCTCCTTATCATCCTCAGTCTAGTGGTCAAGTAGAATTGAGTAATAGAGAGCTCAAATTAATTTTGCAAAAGACTGTTAATAGATCTAGAAAGAATTGGTCCAAGAAACTTGATGATGCATTATGGGCCTATAGAACTGCATATAAAAATCCTATGGGTATGTCTCCGTATAAAATGGTTTATGGAAAAGCATGTCACTTACCTCTCGAACTAGAACACAAGGCATATTGGGCTATTAAAGAGCTCAATTATGATTTTAAAATTGCCGGTGAGAAAAGGTTATTTGATATTAGCTCACTCGATGAATGGAGAACCCAAGCCTACGAAAATGCCAAGTTGTTTAAAGAAAAAGTTAAAAGATGGCATGATAAAAGGATACAAAAGTGTGAGTTTAATGTAGGTGATTATGTATTGCTATACAACTCTCGTTTAAGATTTTTTGCAGGAAAACTTCTCTCTAAATGGGAAGGTCCTTACGTTATCGAGGAGGTCTATCTTCCCGGTGACATAAAAATCAACAACTTCGAAGGCACAAATCCGAAGGTGGTGAACGGTCAAAGAATCAAACATTATATCTCAGGTAATCCCATAAATGTTGAAACCAATGTTATTGAAACCGTAACCCCGGAGGAGTACATAAGGGACACTTTCTGGAACGTTCCAGACTCTGAAAATGAATAGGTATGTGGTACGGTAAGTAAACCGACTCCAAAACAGTTTTTAAGGCAATATTTCTCTGTTTTGGAATATTTAGAAAAATAGAAAAATAAGAAGCAGTCCGGGAAGGACACGAGGGCTCCACGAGGGTGGAGGGCGCGCCCCTACCTCGTGGGCACCTCGTGTGCTCTCCAGACTCCGTTTTCATACACGACACGTATTTTGGTCGGTAAAAATTCGTTATATAATATCCCGGGGGTTTAGACTCCCGTATCATGCAAAAATCTCCTGTCTTTGTTTCGAGCTGTTTTCTGTCAGGGTTGTCAAGGCCAGGCACTATGTTGTCTCCCTCCTCCTCCAACCATGAGGGAAACGATGCTTGTCTAATGAAGATAGAGCTGAAGAGAGAAGAACCCATGGAGATCAACAAGGATGAAGGGATAAAGAAGGCCATGGAGGACCAAGTTCCGGCAACAGAAGACACCCTTCAACTTGATCACAATCTTCTTACCCCAACAGAGATTGAAGCTTTCAAGATGATTGAGTTAGCTCGTATACAAAATAAGTATCTCACACAAGAAAATATTTTGTTGAAGGAGCATATCATCGCACTCAAGGGCATTATCCACAAGTTAGAAGACCTCCTACGCTCAATGTGCGACTATCCATCATCAACAACCCCACCTTCTTCACCAACAAAGGAGACATAATCACATGGGTATGGGCACTCCCCTTGGCAACTGCCATGCTTGGGGGAGTGCCCCGGTATCGTATCACCATCACTTTTATCTTTATCGTTTTCCTTAGTTCAATCCTTTTGGTATTATCTTGATCTAGTAGAATAAAGTTTATGTCATGATCTAGTTTTGAGTTTTGCTTTATAATTCCTGTATGTAATCGAGTCCGTGAGCTATATAATAAAGATTAGTGTTGAGTCAAGGGCTTGATCATTTTTCCATGATCCTAAGGGAAGAAAAGAAAAGAGATAGAAATAAAAAGAAACAAAGAGATCATGTGAGTCTTATGGAGAGTAATGAGCTCACATAGAAAAGGTATGATGAATAAAAGTTGTTGAGAGTTGACAAGCATAGTTTTGGTCATCGTTGCAATTAATAGGAAGTAATAAAGAAAGAGAGGTATTCACATATAAATATACTATCTTGGACAACTTTTATGATTGTGAGCACTCATTAAAATATGACATGCTAAAGAGTTGATGTTGGACAAGGAAGCCGACGTAATAGGTTATGTTTTCTTACATCTGAGATAAATTATATTGTCATGGATCATCCAACATGGTTGAGCTTGCCTTTCCCCTCATCCTAGCCACATTCATCGCACCAAGTAGAGATACTACTTGTGCTTCCAAATACCCTTAAACCAGTTTTATCATGAGAGTCCACTATACTTACCTATGGATTGAGTAAGATCCTCCAAGTAAGTTGTCATCGGTGCAAGCAATAAAAGTTGCTCTCTAAATATGTATGACCTATTAGTTTGGGAGAAAATAAGCTTTATACGATCGTGTGATATGGAAGAAATAAAAGTGACAGACTGCATAATAAAGGTCCATATCACAAGTGGCAATATAAAGTGATGTTCTCTTGCATTAAGATTTTGTGCATCCAACCATAAAAGCGCATGACAACCTCTGCTTCCCTCCGCGAAGGGCCTATCTTTTACTGTTATCTCCTACATTGCATAAGAGTCATGGTGATCTTCACCCTTCCTTTTTACATTTTATCCTTTGGCAAGCATAGTATGTTGGAAAGATCCTGGTATATATGGCTAATTGGATGTGAGTTTTCATGAACTATTATTGTTGACATTACCCTTGAGGTAAAACGTTGGGAGGCAAAACTGTAAGCCCCTATCTTTCTCTGTGTTCGATCAAAACTCCATACCCATAAGTATTGCGTGAGTGTCAGCAATTGTGAAAGACTATATGATAGTTGAGTATGTGGAATTGCTGAAAAGATCTTATACATTGACTCTTTCCTATGTTATGATAAATTGCAATTGCTCCAATGACTGAGATTATAGTTTGTTAGTTTTCAATAAAGTTTACGATTCATACTTGAAATTGTGATTGAATTATTACTCTAGCATAAGAAATCATATGACAAGAATTATGTAAGTTGCTGTTCTAAGAATGATCATGATGCCCTCATGTCCGTATTTTATTTTTATCGACACCTCTATCTCTAAACATGTGGACATATTTTTCGATTTCGGCTTTCGCTTGAGGACAAGCGAGGTCTAAGCTTGGGGGAGTTGATACGTCCATTTTGCATCATGCTTTTATATCGATATGTATTGCATTATGGGCTGTTATTACACATTATGTCACAATACTTATGACTATTCTCTCTTATTTTACAAGGTTTACATGAAGAGGGAGAATGCCGGTAGCTGGGATTCTGGGCTGGAAATGGAGCAAATATTAGAGACCTATTCTGCACAGCTCCAAAAGTCCTGAAACTTCACGGAAGACGTTTTCAGAATATATAAAAAATACTCAGCGGAAGAGATTCACCAGGGGGGCCACACCCTGCCCACGAGGGTGGGGGCGCGCCCTACCCCCCTGGGCGCCCCCTACCTCGTGGGCCCCCTGGTGGCCCTCCGGTGGCCATCTTCTGCTATATGAAGTCTTTCGATGGAAAAAAATAAGAGCCATCTTCTCAGACGAAACTCCGCCGCCACGAGGCGGAACCAATCTAGGGCTCTGGCGGAGCTGTTCTGCCAGGGAAACTTCCCTCCCGGAGGGGGAAATCATCGCCTTCGTCATCACTAACGCTCCTCTCATCGGGAGAGGGCAATCTCCATCAACATCTTCATCAGCACCCTATCCTCTCAAAACCCTAGTTCATCTCTTGTATCCAATTCTTGTATCCAACTCCGGGATTGGTACCAGTAGGTTGCTAGTAGTGTTAATTACTCCTTGTAGTTGATGCTAGTTTGTTTAATTGGTGGAAGATCATATGTTCAGATCCTATATGCTTATTAATACCCCTCTGATTATGAACATGTTTATGCTTTGTGAGTAGTTACGTTTGTTCCCGAGGACATGGGAGAAGTCTTGCTATTAGTAGTCATGTGAATTTGGTATTCATTCGATATTTTGATGAGATGTATGTTGTCTCTCCTCTAGTGGTGTTATGTGAACGTCGACTACATGATACTTCACCATTATTTGGGCCTAGAGGAAGGAATTGGGAAGTAATAAGTAGATGATGGGTTGCTAGAGTGACAGAAGCTTAAACCCTAGTTTATGCGTTGCTTCGTAAGGGGCTGATTTGGATCCATATGTTTCATGCTATGGTTAGTTTTACCTTAATACTTTTGTTGTAGTTGCAGATGCTTGCAATAGAGGTTAATCATAAGTGGGATGCTTGTCCAAGTAAGGACAGTACCCAAGCACCGGTCCACCCACATACCAAATTATCAAAGTACCGAACGCGAATCATACGGACATGATGAAAACTAGCTTGATGATATTCCCATGTGTCCTCGGGAGCGCTTTTCTCTATATAAGAGTTTGTCCAGGCTTGTCCTTTACTACAAAAAGGATTGGGCCACCTTGCTGCACCTTATTTACTTTTGTTACTTGTTGCTCGTTACAAATTATCCTATCACAAAACTATCTGTTACCACTTGTTTCAGTACTTGTAGAGAATACCTTGCTGGAAACCGCTTATCATTTCCTTCTGCTCCTCGTTGGGTTCGACACTCTTACTTATCGAAAGGACTACGATAGATCCCCTACACTTGTAGGTCATCAAGCCTCTGCACCAGAAGATCCTGCTTCCAATACTCAAACTGAGATGCCTGAGTTGTCTGTTGATGCAACCAACATTGACCCGTCAACTACTGAACTATCAAGCTCACTTAACCCGCCAGAAACTCATGGTGATGACATTCAGATCAGTGGCACTGGCTTTACTGAACCAGGGAATCCAACTGTATTAGCTAGACATTCTGCCAAACAAGAGGTCATGGAGAGATGGAAAGTGAGGTTTTATTTCTCCCACTATGCTCAATTGAGTAATAGTGAAGTATTATCTGGTTATCTCATCAAGTACACTCCAGCCGTGACTTTGAAATTGAAATGGTTAAATAGATGCACCAGAAGTATGAGGTACGTTATCCGGCTTACATAAGTTATATATCCTGCCAGCCCCATATCTTCTGACTATGATAAGATTGAATAATCTGTAGACTTCAAGAACTTACAAGCTTCTGTCCTAGACTCCCTCCAAGTCCGGTTTAAAACTAAACTGGATGGTGATAATAGCATAATTTTGCTTTTGTAGTCCCCAAGGGCCGGTTTAATTAGTATGAATGAGCTGGTCCTATTGATCATTGTGTAAAAGAGCAGAACTTAACTGCATAGCCCCCATGAGTTGTCTAAGACTATTGACAGCACACCCGGCTCATCCTTTGGAAGAGACAAGGAATATGCATTAGCCCCCTAGTGCCAAGTGTTGTTCCTTGTAAAGCACTTGTGACTTTTAGTTATAAAAGTCGTTTCCGTTGAAAAATTGCGTTGATAGACATAAGCCCCCAAGTGCCAAGTGTTGTTGCTTGCAAAGCGCTTGGGACTTATATTGTTGTAATCTGCCATGAAATATGTTCGACAAATTTGTGATGTATGCAGGCTGCTACTGCTGAACTAGAGTCTCAACTGAATGATGTCAAGACCCGGCTGGCGGCTCAAGAAAATGAGACCCGGAAAGTTGAGTCAAAATTCCAGTTTAGTGTGTCTGAGTCGGAAATATTGAAGACCAGTTTTACTGAGGATAAAAAGGCTTGGGCTGAAGAAAAAACTGCCTTGATATAGCACGCTGAAAAGGCAGAAGCCGCTCTTTAGGAGGTGACCACTGAGCTCTCCGGTTTAAAACACCGTGTGTCTCAGATGGTTTCTGCTATTTTCGGTGAGTCGCCTTGTTACTTATCCAAAGTGAGTATTTGTCGTCATGATGTAAACCGCCAGTTAACCAATCTGTAACTCAGGTCCCAGGAGCAGCAACCTTAGCCAAGACACACTGGTGAAGCTCAAGGCGGTTTATACTCTCGTGGAGCAATTATATACTGGAGCTCAACAGACTCTCGCTACTATCGCCCCATCGAATCAAGGACCAAAACTGTTAAGTGATGTTTTGAAGAAATTGTCCATCTTGCCCACCAGACTTCAAGAAATGAAACGGCCCAGTGCTAGAGCCGGAGCTATAACAGCCTTGAGCCGTGCCAAAGCATGGGTACCAGAATTAGACCCGACAGATGTAGCTAGTGGGTATCCTAGCTTAAAGGAAGATGGAACCTCCTTCGATCAGCAAGACTTTGCCGACTGTGTCAAACAGATTCATCCTCATGCAACAGTCATCGCTGAAGAAACCAATCTTTCCAAATATCAGCCGGCTTATGATGAAGACAATCAGAAGATGCAGATGCCTGCATATAAAGTGATGGACTTAATTTTGTCGATTCGTAAGCACACTTTCGCCCCTGATATTGACCCGTCCAATCTGATTGACGACGAGGCTGAATTCTTTGCCTTGCATGCTTTGACTGGTCCAAACCAAACTTCCAGACGATGGAGGAGGAAGAACTGACAAGGGATGAACCGGAGGCCTCCCGTCAGCAAGATCAAGGAGAGTGAACCGCCAGGCGGTTGAAAGACTTTAAGTGGTGATAAGACACTTAACCTTATGTTGGCTCATGGAGATGTGTAATAGAATAGTTCAAACTTGAATTGGTCATGCCATCATGCACGTTTTCTGTTTGCCGTAACACTGATGATCCACCGGTTTAAAGAACCAATCTCTGTATGATAATCTTTGACTTATGCAGATGTGAATTATTATGATCCTGCACACAAAGAAAAAACCACAAGGGCCCTGGCGGCTTATCGTCGGGCAGGTCATGATACCCAATGAAAGCCGCTGGGGACAAATAGTCCATAACCAGGGTCAGTCTGATAACTGCGAAGAAAACAACATACATGTGATATATATATACTTAAACCGCCGGCTTATCAGCGTCGTGCAATTTAGAGGTGTTAGAGCTATAAGTTCAACCATGGTATTCATTACACCTTGGCGATTTAGAGGTTGTCCCCCCGACGGGTTGTATAAACCCAAAGCATGCTTCCAATGTGAGCCGTAAACAGGGCAGCTGTGCCTGACTTAAAAACCAGAAAACAACGAAAAAACTCAAACGTGAATAAGAAATCACAAGAAATTCAAGGTTTTGGTTGATTGTCAAAGTAAAGTGTCATCTTCAATGAAACTAGCCGGAGCCACTGGATTGTTCGTGTTGCCGTGATCCTGAGTCACAGTGTGCCCAATTGACATTTGAACCCTAGATAAGTCTGGTCTTGCTCAAAGACTTATGAGGAGTATGCGGGGCCGGAGAAATAGTATCATGGGCCGATTTATCCAAGTTTCAAGGAAGGCGACTTAAGAAGCCTGGATCCATCTGACATTGTAAATCATACTCTCGCATGACAAGCCGCCATTTGAACCTTAATCGAGCTCAGATCTTGGTCGAATACACTGTAAAGACTGATTGTTAAGAGCTCGGCGGGTCAATCAAGATGACCTGATGGAGTTGAAGTGTTGGTGTTACAGGTAGGCGACCCGGTCAGAGTTTGTTCTCTTCGGTCGAATACACCTATGTTTGAACAAACCTGGTCAAGAGGTAGTAATGCTATGTTCTCTTCGGTCGAATACGCCTATGTTTGAATAGGAAGCCCCCAAGTGACATACTTACAAACGTGGCGTTGAGCCGATCAAGAGGGTACCGACAGCTATGTTCTCTTTGGTGAATACACCTATGTTTGAACAGGAAGCCCCCAAGTGACCATATAACCTTTTGGCCTTGCGCCGATCACGTGGGTACTGACAACTATGCTCGATGAACAGGAAGCCCCCAAGTGATCATATAAGTTTTGGCATTGTGCCGGATCAAGAGGATACTGACAGCTATGCTTAATGAGCAGGAAGCCCCCAAGTGATCATATAAGTTTTGGCATTGCGCCGAATCAAGAGGGTACTGACAGCTATGCTCGATGAGCAGGAAGCCCCCAAGTGATCATTAGGGACCTATGTTTGAGTTGTGCGATGCATCCAACTCTCTTTGGTCCTGGAAGTTGTGGGCGTCAAGCCTCTTAAACGATGATAAAGACTTAGCTTTGAATAAGTAAAACGGCAGAAGCCCTGAATTGTCAGGAGTGCCAGCTTTATTATACTGCTTATAAAATATACATCAGATAACTATGTACATCATGAGAGTCAGAGGCTCAAGTACAGTAGGGCCAAAGATGAGCAATGTTCCACGGCTGATGGGTCTCCTCCTCCGATGTGCGAGAGTCCTTGTTGTCTCGAACATCGATAAGGTAGTATGACCCATTATGTAGATTCTTGCTGACCACAAAAGGTCCTTCCCAAGGTGGTGATAACTTGTGCATATCTGTCTGATCTTGGATGAGCTGGACCACTAAGTCGCCTTCTTGAAAGGTTTTGGTTTTGACCCGGCGGCTGTGATAACACCGTAGGTCTTGCTGATAAATCACCGAACGAGTCGCCGCAAGGTCACGCTCCTCATCCAATAAGTTAAGTGCGTCTTGACGTGCCTTTTCATTGTCAGCCTCAACATAAGCCACCACCCGGGGTGAATCGGTGACGGATGTCACTAGGGAGAACCGCCTCTGCCCCATAAACCATGAAGAAGGGTGTGTAACCCATAGACCTGTTGGGGGTTGTGTTGATGCTCCATAACACTGAAGGTAACTCCTCCACCCAACAACCCTGCGTTCTCTGTAAGGGAACCATACACCGGGGCTTGATACCTCATAGAATCTCCTGATTCGCTCGTTCTGCCTGCCCATTGGATTGAGGGTGAGCTACAGAGGAAACATCAAGCCAGATATGCTCTCGTTGACAAAATTCTTCCATAGCACCTTTAGAAAGATTAGTGCCATTATCCGTTATGATGATGTGCAGAAAGCCAAAACGGAATGTCACCTTCTTCATGAATTGAACCGTTGTTGCCGCATCACATTTACTAACCGGCTCTGCTTCAATCCACTTAGTAAACTTATCAACCGCCACCAAGAGGTGGGTCTTCTTATCCTTGGACCTTTTGAAAGGCCCAACCATATATCAAGCCCCCAAGTTGCAAACGGCCGAGTAATTGAAATCATCCTCAATTCTTGAGCCGACACATGAGCTCGTCGTGCAAATTTCTGACAGCCGTCACATCTACTTACCAAATCCTCAGCATCAGCATGAGCCATTAGCCAATAAAACCCATGATGGAAAGCCTTGGCTACCAGAGATTTAGAGCCGGCATGATGACCACAATCTCCTTTGTGTATTTCTCGTAAAATCTCACATCCTTCTTCAGGAGAGACGGAACGTTGAAACGCTGCGATGGTGCAACTCTCCATTGACAATCGTCATTGACTTAGACCGCCGGGTTATCTCTCTGGCCAAGACCTCATCCTTTGGCAACTCACCCCGGGTCATGTAAGCCAAATACGGAACCGTCCAATCAGGAATAGCATGGAGAGACACCACCAACTGCGCTTCTGGGTTAGGAACTGCAAGGTCCTCCTCGGTAGGTACTTTCACAGACGGTTTAAGCAGAATATCCAAAAACATATTGGGCGGCACTGGCTTACGCTGAGATCCTAGCCGGCTTAAGGTATCAGCCACCTCGTTCTTCCGGCGATAAATATGTTCAACTTGGTAACCCTTGAAATGACCTGCATGGCATCAACCTGCCGGCGATAAGCCGCCATAAGAGGATCCTTGGAATCCCAAGTGCCAGAAACTTGCTGAGCCACCAGATCTAAATCGCCAAAACACCTCACCCGGCTTAAACTCATCTCCTTAGCCATCCGAAGACCATGGAGTAAGGCCTCATGTTCTGCTGCATTGTTAGTACAAGGGAACATTAACCGGAGAACATAGGAAAACTTGTCACCTCGAGGGGAAGTTAAAATGACTCTAGCCCCTGAGCCCTCCACCTGTCTGGATCCAAAGTGGATAGCCCAATATGTGTTATCGAGCTTTTCCTCATGCGCCTGCAACTTTGTCCAATCATTGATGAAATCCAACAGTGCTTGGGACTTGATGGCCGTGCGTGGCACATATTTTAAACCGTGAGGACCGAGCTTAATAGCCCATTTAGCAACCCGGCCTGTGGCTTCCTGATACGTCCAATTTGCATCATGCTTTTATATCAATATTTATTGCATTATGCGCTGTTATTACACATTATGTCACAATACTTATGCCTTTTCTCTCTTATTTTACAAGGTTTACATAAAGAGGGAGAATGCCGGCAGCTGGGATTCTGGCTGGAAAAGGAGCAAATATTAGAGACCTATCCTGCACAGCTCCAAAAGTCCTGAAACTTCACGGATGATGTTTTCCAAATATATGAAAAACATTGAGCACAAGAACTTCACCAGGGGGGCCACACCCTGCCCACGAGGGTGGGGGGCGCGCCCTACCCCCTGGGCGCGCCCCCCTACCTCGTGGGCCCCCTGGTGGCCCTCCGGTGACCATCTTCTGCTATATGGACTCTTTCGATGGGAAAAAAATCACAAGCCATTTTCTTGGACGAAACTCCGCCGCCACGAGGCGGAACCTTGGCGGAGCCAATCTAGGGTTCTGGTGGGGCTGTTCTGCCGGGGAAACTTCCCTCCCGGAGGGGGAAATCATCGCCATCGTCATCACCAACGCTCCTCTCATCGGGAGAGGGCAATCTCCATCAACATCTTCATCAGCACCATCTCATCTCAAAACCCCAGTTCATCTCTTGTATCCAATTCTTGTCTCCAAGTCTGGGATTGGTGCTAGTAGGTTGCTAGTAGTGTTAATTACTCCTTGTAGTTGATGCTAGTTGGTTTAATTGGTGGAAGATCATATGTTCAGATCCTATATGCATATTAATAACCCTCTGATTGTGAACATGTTTATGCTTTGTGAGTAGTTACTTTTGTTCCCGAGGACATGGGAGAAGTCTTGCTATTAGTAGTCATGTGAATTTGGTATTTGTTCGATATTTTGATGAGATGTATGTTGTCTCTCCTCTAGTGGTGTTATGTGAACGTCGACTACATGACACTTAACCATTATTTGGGCCTAGAGGAAGGCATTGGGAAGTAATAAGTAGATGATGGGTTGCTAGTGTGACAGAAGCTTAAACCCTAGTTTATGTGTTGCTTCGTAAGGGGCTGATTTGGATCCATATGTTTCATGCTATGGTTAGGTTTACCTTAATACTTTGTTGTATTTGTGGATGCTTGCAATAGAGGTTAATTATAAGTGGTATGTTTGTCCAAGTAAGGGAAGCACCCAAGCACCGGTCCACCCACATGCCAAATTATCAAAGTACCGAACGCGAATCATATGAGCGTGATGAAAACTAGCTTGACGATATTCCCATGTGTCCTCGGGAGCGCTTTACATCATATAAGAGTTTGTCCAGGCTTGTCCTTTGCTACAAAAAGGATTGGGCCACCTTGCTGCACTTTATTTACTTTTGTTACTTGTTGCTCGTTACAAATTATCCTATCACAAAACTATCTGTTACCACTTATTTCAGTACTTGCAGAAAATACCTTGCTGGAAACCGCTTATCATTTCCTTCTGCTCCTCATTGGGTTCGACACTCTTACTTATCAAAAGGACTATGATAGATCCCCTATACTTGTGGGTCATCACTTCCCTGTTTTGAATGATATCTCCTAAAGGACCAGAACTTACCACAGTGATATGATGACCTTGAAAATATTGCTTGAGCTTCCGGCTTGCTAGAAAACCCCCATAAACAAGTTGCCGCCAGTGTGGGTACCTCTGTTTAGATTCAATAAGCACCACACTGATATAATAAACCGGCCATTGAACCGGATACTCCTTGCCTGCCTCCTTCCTTTCCACCATAATGGCTACATTGATGGCCCGATTATTAGCAGCCATATATAGCAACAAAGACTCTTTATTAACAGGGGCAGCAAGCACGGGTGGCTCAGCCAGCTGTTTCTTCAGATCCTCAAACTCTTGATTAGCAGTGTCACTCCAAACAAAGTGATATGTCTTCTACATCATCTGATAAAGAGGAATAGCCTTCTCCCCCGGCCGGCTTATGAACCGGCTCAGAGCTGCAATACGACCCGCCAGTCGCTGAACATCATTGATACATGCCGGTTTAGCCAAAGACATAATGGCCTTGATCTTCTCCGGGTTAGCTTCAATGCCTCTATTAGAAACTAGAAATCCCAATAGCTTGCCTGCTGGCACACCAAAGACACATTTGGCCGGGTTAAGCATCATTTTGTAGACCCGGAGATTGTCAAATGTCTCCTTCAAATCATCAAACAAGGTCTCTTTATCTCTTGACTTCACCACAATGTCATCTACATAAGCATGAACATTGCGCCCAATCTGATTGTGAAGGCAATTTTGTACACACCGCTGATAAATCGCCTGGGCGCTCTTGAGCCCAAAAGGCATAGACACATAGGAGAAGGCTCCAAACGGAGTAATGAAAGATGTCTTCTCTTGGTCCTTAACTGCCATTTTGATCTGATGATAACTAGAATAAGAATCCAAAAAAACTCAAACGCTCACAACCCGCCGTAGCATCAATGATTTGATCAATATGAGGGAGAGCAAACGGATCAGCTAGACAAGCCTTGTTTAAGTTTGTATAATCCACACACATTCGCCAAGTGCCGTTCTTTTGAAGTACCAGCACCGGATTAGCCAACCACTCAGGATTCAATGATAAACCCGGCCGCCAAAAGCCAGGCCACTTCCTCACCGATCGCCTTCCGCCTCTCCTCGTTAAACCGGCGGAGAAATTGTTTGACCGGTTTAAATTTTGGATCAATATTAAGAGTGTGCTCGGTGAGTTCCCTCGGTACACCCGGCATGTGTGAAGGCTTCCATGCAAAGATGTCCTGGTTCTCACGGATGAACTCGATGAGCACACTTTCCTATTTCGGATCCAGATTAGCGCTGATGTTGAACTGCTTAGATGAGTCGCCAGGAACGAAATCAACCATCTTAGTATCGTCCGCTGATTTAAATTTTAATGAAGGGTCATGCTCAGTGGTTGGTTTTTCAAGGATGTCATGTCCGGCGGGTCAACATTGTCCTTGTAAAATTTTAGCTCCTCCGAGAAAATGACTCTGCATAGGCCGCATCTCCTTCCTCACATTCCAAGGCCACCATGCGACTCCCATGCACTGTTATGGTGCCCTTATAACCCGGCATTTTAAGTTGCAAGTAAACATAGCAAGGCCTCGCCATGAACTTAGCATAAGCCGGCCGCCCAAACAGAGCTTGATAAGGGCTTTTGATCTTGACCACTTCGAAGGTTAATGACTCAGACCTGGAATCATGCTCATCTCAAAAGGCAACTTCTAATGAAATCTTACCCACTGGGTAGGCTGATTTACGAGGCACGACACCATGGAAGACAGTATTTGACGACTTAAGGTTCTTATCTGTCAGTCCCATGCATCGGAAGGTCTCATGATATAAGATGTTAATGCTGCTACCTCCATCCATGAGCACCTTAGTAAACTTATAACCCCAAACTTGAGGCGCCATCACCAAAGCCAGATGACCCGGATTATCAACCCGGGGCGAATGATCCTCTCGACTCCATACGATATGCTGCTCCGACCATGGTAGATAACATGGGGCCGCTGCATCAACTGCATCCATAGCTCTCTTGTGAAGCTTCTGATCCCGTTTACACAAACTGGTGGTGAAAATGTGGTACTGCCCACTATTTAATTGTTTCGGATTGCTCTGATAACCGGACTGCTGCTGCTGTTGATTCCCCTGATTACTCTGCTGATTGTAACCACCCTGGTTACGTGACCTTGCAAATCGGAACTTGAACCGCCGCCTCCATGACCCGGACCATGAGAACTGGATCTTGACCCGCAATTTGGGCCATGGTGGCGCTAGATGGATTCCCGAAAGCTTCTCATTATGCTGCAATCCTTCCATGAATGAGTAGCCGGCTTACGATCCGTTCCGTGTTTTGGACACTGCTGGTTTAACATTGCTTCAAGGTTGAATCCTGCCCTTGAAACCGGCGGCCCCTGCAGCCCTCTACGGTGCTGATTATCATTGCGTGCACCCGTGTTAGCCATGAAGTCATCAGCCCTGCGCTTACTGTTGCCACCCTGACCGACAAAGTTATACTGTTGTCCCTTCATGCCATTACTCTTCTTTCCCTTTCCTGATCTTTCATCCTCTGAATCGGGGTCCTTGGTACCATCAGAGTCGTCATACTTAACTAGAGCCTCCATCAACTCACCCATGTCATTACAATGACGCTTGAGCCACCCAAGCTTTTGCTTGAGTGGAATGAACCCGCAATTTTTCTCCAACATCAGAACCGCTGAGCCGACGTTGATGTTATATGAAGAATGTATGATGGTTGATACCCGGCGCACCCAGTTGGTCGTAGACTCACCCTCGGCCTGGACGCAAGAAACCAGATGCACAATCGACATAGGCTGCTTGCACGTGCCTATGAAATTCTGGATAAACCGAGCCTTCAACTCCGCCCATGACCCGATGGAATTAGCCGGCAATCCCTTCAACCAGGTACGAGTCGTCCCCACTAACATCATGGTGAAGTACTTGGCGTAAGAAGCTTCACTAACATCCAGCATCTCCATGGCCATCTCATAACTCTCCACCCATGCCTCAGGAGGTTGATCGGCTGTGTAATTCGACACCTTACGAGGGCCTTTGAAGTCCTTAGGCAGACGCTCGTTTCGTATAGATGCTGTTAGACACAGCACACTGAAAGCCTTGGAAGTCACTCAAGCCTCAATTAAAGCTGTCGGGTAAACTCGCGCATGCTGATGAGCCGCCAGTTGAGCTGCCAACTCAGCCCCCCGACGTGCTCTGGCTTGGTCCACCAAATCTTGTGCATTAGCTCCATTGCATGTTGGGTCATGAGGTTGGTTACGGCGCCTTTCAGTACTTGAGACCACCGGCGAGTCAATGTGCCTGCTATAGCTCCGGCTCGGACGAGGGGTCTCATGAATCCGATCGCGGTTATAAGAGTAAGCCCGCTGCTACACCAGAGCTGTTTGAAGAAGCTCCCCGGCCCTTCGGGTTTCAACCGCCGCTGGAGTTTCACCCTCATCGGGCAGAGCCGCCAATCGTGTAGCTGCCGCAATCATGTTGTCCAGAGGAGTGGAGTAATGACCCGGCGGTGTCGTCACATGCTGAGGCAGAGTGCTGTTTATACATGGCTGGCCGGGAGGTTCAACCATCCGGTGCACCACCGGCAGGTTACTGGCCCCAACTCCAGGGGTGTTGAAGAGGTCCCTTGACTCATAAACCAAGGGCAAATGACTCTGTTGCTTCATCCTCAAGACTTCATGTGAACCGTTCTGATCCACCCTAAACCGATATGACTCTGCTTGAATCCACTGTGCTTGAGCGTCCAAAACAGCTTGTTCTGCGGCCATCCTGGCGTTCTCTGCCGCTAAGTCTGCCTTAGCTTGTGCTATTCCATCACGTAATTTGGCCACTTCTGCCTTCTGTTGCTCCTGATTTTCTGGGGTTACCTCAACCTCCATCAGAGTCGCCAGAGCATCCAATAGATCTGCTAAGACTTGAGCTGACGGGCGAGCTGAACCGCCAGCCCTAGCTGCCGTGACCACCGCTGCACCAGAAGTTATAGCCGCAGCAGCTGTCGAGCCAAGAACCGGCTGTGTGCCAGCCATGAAGATCGCCACCATGTTTGGCGGCTCACAGGTGTCCGGAATACTGTCGCTGTCGGAATAGCCCCCAAGCCTTCCACCTTGTAGCCGATACATTGAATCAGTCTCGCCCGTGGACTCATCATCAGAGCATATCTCTGTCTCACCGCCAAAGACGGAGCCTTCCAATTTAGCCCCATGGGTGAACCCAACGAAGACGTGCCTTGCGACTGGCTGAGCCGGGGCGGGCCATGCACGCTGAGCCGTCTCGATGATGTCGGTGCAGGTGTCCGGCTCAGGGCCCGTCTCGCCGATCTTGCTGATGAAGAGGTGAATTCCGCCGAAGGGGACCCGGTACCCGTACTCAATTGAGCCGGCCTCGGGGCCCCAGCTTGCATCATCGATGTAGAGCTTGCCGCGATGACTCTTGGTCATCCAGCCCATAGCGTATCCCTTCAGCCCCTCGAAGCTGCCCTTTAAGAACTCGAAACCACCGTGTGCTGGCCGCATAGTGGGCGCCAACTATCGTGGAAGTCTCACGGCAGATGTCCTCATTGAAGGACTTAGTTGTGTAGCCATTGCAACGAGGTTAGCTTAAAGGGGTTAAATGGGACAAAGGACATGGAGAGTCTATACTGGTTCGGCCCCTTGCGGTGAAGGCAAAGGCCTACTCCAGTTGAGGTGGTATTGCTAGGGTTTCGATTACCAGGGAGCAAACACGCTTTGCCTGGCTCTCGATTGATGTTTCTTGCCCTAAGCCGCTGCCGAGTCATCCCCTTATATACACGGGTTGACGCCCTGCGGCCTACAGAGTCCCGGACGGCTCATACAACGTGTCCGGCTTGGTGGCGTATCTTGCATGCCTTATATTACAAGTCTACTCATACATGGTAGTTTACACTTACGGGCCTTAAGCCGTCTCTGGGCTTGGGCCTCTTACCAGCCTATCTATGAACTGCCCGTCTGGTATACTCTCTTGGGCTTCTAGGATGAACCGTCATTGTGGTTGACCCGGCCCCTCCTGGGCGGGTCATACCTGATAGTCATATCCCCAACACAATGGAATACCGAAAGGGCTCCTACTAGTAAAAAAGTTAATTCAGTTGAAGAAATTTCTTCTTTGAGTGAAAATTTTGATGCTCTTGTGAAATTGGTTGCTAGTAGAAGTGCTCCTATTGATCTTAATGATATGCCTTTGTCTACTTTGATTGAGCAAAATAGTGATGCCATCGATTTAAATTTCATTTCTAGAAATAATTTGAACAACAATGCTTATAGAGGTAATTTTAATCCTAGGCCTTTTCCTAGTAATTCCTCTAATAATTATGGTAATTCCTATGGAAATCAATATTATAATAATAATAGGAACACCTCTGATCTTGAGAATAATATTAAAGAATTTATCAACACTCAAAAAGTTTTCAATACTTCCATAGAAGAAAAGTTGAATAAGATTGATGATTTGTTTAGAAGTGTTGATAGAATTGCTCATGATGTGGAAAATCTCAAGATGAAAATTTTTGTGCCTAAAGTAGATGAATCAATTAAAGCTCTTTATGTTTCTGTGGATGAAAGTAAGAAAAGAACAACTATGCTTAGAGCTAAAAGAGAATTTTTAGAAAAAACATTTTCTAGTGATTTCTTTGGCAAAAGTGATGAAGATCTTAAAATGATTGGTGTTTCTTCTATTGATTCCTTGTTTAGTAAAGTTAATATTTATGAAAAAGGGACTGGAGAAGAGTCAAATTTAGGTAGAAGGCGTCCCAATATTTCGGAGGGTGGAAATCTTGTTGAAAAAATTGATGAAAGTGGGTTTGAAGAGGTCAAAATTTTAACTAGTGATGTGCCCACTCTTTTGGATTACAAAGACTTTAATTATGATAGTTGCTCTTTGATTGATTGTATTTATTTGTTGCAATCCATGATAAATTCACCCCATGCTTATGAACAAAATGAAGCTTTTACTAAACATATTGTTGATGCAATGATGAAACCTTTGGAAGAAAAAATGGAATTAGAAGTATCAATTCCTAGAAAATTGCATGATGAATGGGAACTTACTATCAAAGTCAAGATTGAAAATTATGAGTGTTTTGCTTTGTGTGACTTGGGTGCTAGTGTTTATACAATTCCGAAATCTTTATGTGATGTGCTTGGTCTTACCGATCTTGAATCATGCTCTTTAAATTTGCACTTGGCGGATTCTACTATTAAAAAGCCTATGGGAACAATTAATGATGTTCTTATTCTTGCAAATAGGAATTATGTACCCATAGATTTTATTGTTCTTGATATTGATTGCAATCCTCTTGTCCAATTATTCTTGGTAGACCGTTTTACGCACTATCGGTGCCGTAATTGATATGAAAGAAGGCAATATTAAGTTCCAATTTCCTTTGAGGAAGGGTATGTAACACTTTCCTAGAACTAGAATTAAGCCACCCTATGAACCAATCATGAGGGCATCTGATGGATCTCGAAACAAGGATGACAAAACTTAGATACTTGCTTTATGCCTAGCTAAGGGCGTAAAACTATAGCGCTTATTAGGAGGCAACCCATTGAATAAATTTATTTTTGCTTTTTGCTTCCTGTTCTGGTTTGTTAGCACAATTATGCTATTGTCATGATTGTGTTTTCTATGTTTTAATTAGTGTTTGTGCCAAGTAAAGCCTTTAGGATCTTCTTGGGTGATAGTTGTTTGATCTTGCTGGAAAAACAGAAACTTTTATGCTCACGAAATTAATTTTCATTTTTTACCAGAGAGTGATAAAATACGCATTCCACTTGCAGTAGATCAATATAAAATTTTCTCAGGTCGTCCTAATTTCTAAGAATTTTTGGAGTTACAGAAGTATTCGAAATAGTCAGATTACTACAGACTGTTCTGTTTTGACAGATTCTGTTTTCTTTGTGTTGTGCTTATTTTGATGGCTCTATGGTTTTATTTGATGATTTTTTGCCATAGAAAAGTTGGAATACAGTAGATATAATACAAAAACAAAATATGAACTGGTTTGATACAACACTTATAGTAGTGGTTTATTATTCTTATACTAACGGATCTCACAAAGGTTTTTGTTGAGTTTTGTGTGATTGAAGTTTTCAAGTTTTGGGTTATCTTACGATGGATGAAGGAAGGATGGAAGAGTCTAAGCTTGGGGATGCCCTGTCAGCCCAAGATATTATCCAAAAATGAGCAACCAACTAAGCTTGGGGATGCCCCCGAGTGGCATCCCCGCTTTCTTCCAACAACTATCGGTATTTTACTCGAGACTATATTTTTATTCATCACATGATATGTGTTTTGCTTGGAGCGTCTTGTATGATATGAGTCTTTTCTTGTTTTATTTTGTGTTTTAAGTCATCAATCCTTGCTGGACACACCTATTTGAGAGAGCCAAAATTATGTCATGACTTGTTAGAATTGCTCTCTATGCTTCAGTTAAATCTTTTATGAGCTAGGACTTGCTTTAGTGCTTCACTTATATCTTTTTGAGCACAGTGTGCTTAGTATTTTTGAAGAAATGCTCTCTTGATTCACTTAGATTTATTTGAGAGTTAGTAAATTTTTTAAGAAATTCTCTCTTGCTTCACTTAAATTATTTTGAGAGAAAGAAATATTATGCTCATGATCTTCACTTATATTTGTTTGAGCTTATGAAAAGCAATACATGAAAATTAGTCCCAAAGTGATAGATATCCAAGAAGGATAAAGAAAAAATGTCATGAAGATCATTGGACAAAATAAACTTGTTTCTTAGTAATAGTTTTGAGATATGATGATGTGATATGTGAGTTATGTTGATGAGTAATTGTGCTCTAGTAGCAATATTGGTGTTAAGGTTTGTGATTCCCGAAGCATGCACGTATAGTCTCTCGTTATGCTATGATGTTGGAGCATGATTTATTTTGATTATCTTCCTTATGAGTGGCGGTAGGGGACGAGCGATGGTCTTTTCCTACCAATCTACCCCCCTAGGGGCATACGTAGTAGTACTTTGCTTCAAGGGCTAATAAACTTTTGCAATAAGTATATGAGTTCTTTATGACTAATGTGAGTCCACGGATTATATGCACTCTTACCTTTTCGCAATTTGCTAGCCTCTACGGTACCGTGCATTGCCCTTTCTCACATTGAGACGTGGTGCAAACTTCGCAGGTGCATCCAAACCCCGTGATATGATACGCTCTATCACACATAAGCCTCATTATATCTTCCTCAAAACAGCCACCATACCTACCTATTATGGCTTTTCCATGGCCATTCCCAGATATATTGCCATGCAACTTTCACTGCTTTCATCTGATGACTTGAGCATTTATTGTCATATTGCTTTGCATGATCATATAGTTGACATAGTGTTTGTGGCTCAGCCACCGTTCATCATTTTTCATACATGTTACACTAGATCATTGCACATCCCGGTACATGCCAGAGGCATTTATATAGAGTCATATTTTGTCATAGGTATCGAGTTGTAATTTTTATTTCTTTTGAGTTATAAGTAAATAGAAGTGTGATGATCATCATTAATCATTTTTAGAGCAGTGCCCCGATGAGGAAGGATGATGGAGACTATGTTTCCCCTAGAAGTCAGGATGAGACTCCTGACAATGAGAGAAAGAAAAAGAAGGAAGAAAAAGAAAAAGAAAAAAGAAATAATAAACAAAGAGAGAAGAGGCATTATTAGTATCCTTTACCACACTTGTGCTTCAAAGTAGCACCATGTTTTCATATGGAGAGTCTCCTATGTTGTCACTTTCATATACTAGTGGGAATTTTTCATTATAGGATTAGATGCACACCCACTTAGTTTTCATATTGAGCTTTCATACACTTATAGCTCTTAGTGCATTCGTTGCATGGCAATCCCTACTTTTCACATTGATATCGATTGATGGACATCTCCATAGCCCGTTGGTTAGCTGCATCGATGTGACACTTTCTTACCTTTTTGTCTTCTCTATATTTACCCATACCATCATACTCTATTCCACCCGTAGTGCTATATCATGGCTTGCGCTCATGTATTGCGTAAGAGTTGAAAAAGCTAAAGCGTGTTAAAAAGTACGAACCAATTGCTCGGCTTGTCATCGGGGTTGTGCATGATAAATACTTTGTGTTAAGAAGACATAGCATGACAAGACTATATGATTTTGTAGGGATAACTTATTTTAGCATTGATATTTTGAAAGACATGGTTGCTTGTTGACATGCTTGAGTATCTAAATTATTATGTCAAAACTAGACTATTGCTTTGAATCACATAAAAAGTCCAATTGTCCATGCTATAAAGAAAAGAATATGATATGACATGTTAAATAGCACTCCACATAAAAAAAATTCTGTTTTTGTCACTTACCTACTCGAGGACAACTAAGAGTTAAGCTTGGGGGTGCTGATACGTCTCCAATGTATCTATAATTTTTTATTGTTCCATGTTGTTATATTATCAATCTTGGATGTTTTATAATCATTTTATATCATTTTTGGTACTAAACTATTGACATAGTGCCAAGTGCCAGTTCATGTTTTTTCCGTGTTTTTACATCGCAGAAAATCAATATCAGACGGAGTCCAAATGCCATGAAACTTTACGGAGATTTGTTATGGACCAGAAGGAACATGTTGGGCCCTGGTTGCACCTGGGGGGAATCCCGAGGAGGGGACTGTGATGCCCCCGATTCAATCATACACTAATCATGCACGCAAATGTGTACGAGCAAGATCAGGGACTCATGGGAAGATATCACAACACAACTCTAAAACATAAATAAGTCATACAAGCATCATAATACAAGCTAGGGGCCTCGAGGGCTCGAATACAAGAGCTCGATCATAGACGAGTCAGCGGAAGCAACAATATCTGAGTACAGACATAAGTTAAACAAGTTTGCCTTAAGAAGGCTAGCACAAACTGGGATACAGATCGAAAGAGGCGCAGGCCTCCTGCCTGGGATCCTCCTAAACTACTCCTGGTCATCGTTAGTGGGCTGCACGTAGTAGTAGGCACCTCCCGAGTAGTAGTAGTCGTCGTCGACGGTGGCGTCTGGCTCCTGGGCTCCAACGTCTGGTCGCAGCAATCGGGTATAGAAAGGGGGAAAAGAGGGAGCAAAGCAACCGTGAGTACTCATCCAAAGTACTCGCAAGCAAGGAGCTACACTACATATGTATGCAATGGTATCAAATGGAATAAGGGTATCATATGTGGACTGAACTGCAGAATGCCAGAATAAGAGGGGGATAGCTAGTCCAATCGAAGACTACGCTTCTGGTAACCTCCATCTTGCAGCAGGAGAAGAGAGTAGATGGTAAGTTCACCAAGTAGCATCGTGTAGCATAATCCTAACCGATGATCCTCCCCTCGTCGCCCTGTGAGAGAGCGATCACCGGTTATTAAGTATCCGGTTCTAGTTGTCATAAGGTCAAGGTACAACTCCAAGTCGTCCTATTACCGAAGATCACGGCTATTCGAATATATTAACTTCCCTGCAGGGGTGCACCACATTTCCCAACATGCTCGATCCCCTTTGTCCGGACACACTTTTCTGGGTCATGCCCGGCCTCGGAAGATCAACACGTCGTAGCCCTACCTAGGCACAACAGAGAGGTCAGCACGCCGGTCTAAATCCTATGGCGCAGGGGTCTGGGCCCATCGCCCATTGCACACTTGCACGTTGCGTACGCGGCCGGTGAGTAGACCTAGCCTCCCTTATACAAGAGCAGGCGTTCCATTCCAACCCGGCGCGTGCCGCTCAGTCACTGACGTCACGAAGGCTTCGGCTGATACCACGACGTCGAGTGCCCATAACTGTCCCCGCGTAGATGGTTAGTGCGTATGGGCCAGTAGCCAGACTCAGATCAAATACCAAGATCTCGTTAAACGTGTTATCTTGAAATAACCGCGAACGCCGACCAGGGCCAGGCCCACCTCTCTCCTAGGTGGTCTCAACCTGCCCTGTCGCTTCGCCACAAAGATCCACACAGAGGGCCGTCAGGAAAGTATGTCCTTCCAGCCCCCAATTCGTGAATCGACCGCGTTACTCCTCGAGCCTACCCGACTTTAGTCATCACATGTATCATGTATAAAGTATGTAGTATATACCCATGATCACCTCCCAAGTGATCACGGCCCAATAGTATAACATGGCAGACGGACAAGAATGTAGGGCCACTGATGATAAACTAGCATCCTATACTAAGCATTAGGATTGCAGGTAAAGGTAACAACAGTAGTAGCAAGGACATGCTATGCATCAGGATAGGATTAACGGAAAGCAGTAACATGCCACACTACTCTAATGCAAGAAGTAGAGAGAAGAGTAGACGATATATGGTGATCAAAGGGGGGGCTTGCCTGGAAGCTTTGTTGTACAGGAAGAAGGGTCGTCGGTGACGTAGTCGTACTCAGTGTCTTCAGCAACGGCCTCGGGGTTTACCGGAGAAGAAGAGGGGGAAAACAGTAAATATGGAGCAAACAAAGCATCACAAAACATAACGAGGTAATACACGGTGTTAGGTATGCCCTAACGCGGTATTAGGTGATACCGACGAAGGGGGAAAACATCCGGGAAAGTATTCCCGGTGTTTCACGTTTTCGGACAGATGAACCGGAGGGGGAAAGTTGCGTGTTTGCTATGCTAGGGATGTGTGGCGGACGAACGGGTTGCGTATCCAGATTCGTCTCGTCGTTCTGAGCAACTTTAATATACAAAGTTTTTCCATCCGAGTTACGGTTTATTTTATATTAATCTTTAAAGTTTTACATCATTTTCTGAAATATTATTAATCCGAATTTAATAGCAAAAATGCTATATGTACACAGAAGTGTACCTAGCCAGGCCACTCAGGGACTGACTGGTGGGCCACTATTGACTGGGTCAACAGCCCAGTCAGCAGAGGCTGACTGGTTCGGCCTTATCCACTCAAACAGGGAGCATGGGTCCCACGTGTCATGGACACAGTATTAACTATTCATTTAAACTAATCTAATTTAGGTTAATAAGATGAGGGGCCCATTGGCAGTGTCTGTTTAGGGCATATTCTTTTTTTAATGGCTAATTAGGCAAGGTGGGCCCCTAAGTCAGCGGTCAACCGCCGTTTAATCACGCGCGTGCATGCTTGTGTATGCCGGCGAGGTCCCGATGCGGTCGAGGGGCTCCGACGGCAGGCGCGGCCCCGGCGAGGCGACGGGCGGGTGCGCGAGCATGGGCAGCCATGGCGGCGCTGGCAGCGGCGCGCGGGCGCGCGGTCCTGCAGGCGTCAGCGAAGGCGGGCCTGGCGGTGGGGGAGCAGGCCATGGGCGAACGTGCGACAAGCGGCTGCGGCGCGAGGAGTGGTGATGGCGCGGGCAGCAGAGGAACAGGGCGCGGGCGGCGCGGCAAGGGAGAAAGGAGGAGGCGCGCAGGCGCAGGTGGGCATGTAGGGCGCGGGAGGTGGAGCCGCGGCTGGGGCAAGGCTTGGCCGTGGTGAGCTGGGCTGCACGCACAGCCACGACGAGCTCGTGGCCAAGGCGGACGACGGCTTCGGCCTCAAGCAAGGGAACGACTATGGTGGTGGATATGCGCGGGGGAGAGAGGGGAAGGGACTAGATGCTCATGGTGAGCCTGTAGACGTGCAAAGCGGGCTCGGGGGAGAGCTCGACGGCGACGGGTTCCGGCGATGGGGATGGCAATGTAGAGGTGGAAGACGGCTCGATCCCGACGCGGTGACGGCTCCTGGGTCGCGTTCGTTGGCGTAAAGGGCGTAGTGGAACACTGCGGAGCGGCTGGACACAATAGAGCGGCGAGGGGAGGTCGGTGGTCGCGCCGGTAGCAAATCCATGGCGACGGCTATACTCGGATTCATGTGGGAGAGAAGGGAAGCGGCACAGTGTTAGACTATGTATAGCTTCTGTACCTATGTACGTATATGGTACATATTGTAACACAACCATTATATATAATGAGATAAGCCACCCCTAGAGGGTTGTGCTGGTTCCCCAAAACTTATTGTCTTACATGGTATCACGCTAGGTTACGATCGCTTCCGCTTCTAAACCCTAATACCTGCACCGCCGCCGCCGCCGCCGCCGCCGCGCCACCGATCGCGCCGCCGCCATGTCGAGCGCCGCCACCACCGGTTCCACTGCTGCAGGCTTCCTCCCGGCCTCTCTTGCGGCTCTGCTCAACCTCCCGCTCGATGCCGTCTCTGTTCCGGCTCCGATCGGGACAAGGAGCATCGGCTCCGTCTTCTCCACGCCGCCGGCGCCCTCGCTTGGGCGTGACCTTGTGGTCCACACCACGGCGCCGCCGTCCGCTGCGGACTTCACAGGCGTTGTCCCGCCGCTCCTGCCGCAAGCGGATCACACTGCCCCGCTGGCGGGGTTGGCGGCGTCCGCCCCGGCCGCGGGCCTTGCGGCGTCCGCACCGGCCGCGAGCTTTGCGGCGCCCGCCCTGGCTGCGGTCCCGCCTCCTCCCGCATCGGCTTCGGTGCCTCTGGCTGCCTCCATGGTGTTTGCACCCCAGGCAGCCTCCTCGATGGGATTGTCTTCGCCGCCGCCGTTTCACTTCGGTCATCTCATCACCATCAAGCTCTCCGCCGACAACTACATCTTCTGGCGTGCGCAGGTTCTCCCGCTCTTGGGGAGTCACTACCTGCTAGGCTACGTCGACGGATCGCTTCCCTGCCCACCCGCGCTGGTAGACAGCATGCACGGTCCGGTCTACAATCCGGCCCATCGCGTCTGGACGGGGCAGGACCAGGCGAACCTCTCCTCCATCCAGGGGTCGCTCTCGCCGGCAGTTGCCGGCCTTGTTGTCTTCGCGAAGACGTCTCATGAGGCCTGGACCATCCTTGAGCGCACCTTTGCAGCGCAGTCCCAGGCTCGTGTCTCTGCACTCCGTCGTCAGCTTGGAGAGTGTCAGAAGCTTGACTCCACTGCCACTGAGTTCTACAACAAGGTCAAGGGCCTCGCCGACACATTGGCCTCCATTGGACAGCCCCTCACCGACTCCGAGTTCAACTCATTTATTGTCAATGGTCTTGATGAGGAGTATGATGCCTTAGTCGAGATCATCAACGAGCGGGGCAACTCGACACCCATGCTGGCACACGAGGTTTTCTCTCGGCTCCTTCTCACTGAGCAACGGGTCGAGACTCGCCGCACCAGGGGCACTGGCTCCCTCTCGGCCAACGCCGCCACCAAGGGTGGCCGCTCTTCTTCATCACCCCGGTCTCCCTTGGGGCTGCCACCGTCGCCCGCCTCGGCCCCCCCACCTACTGCGACCTTACCGGGGGCTGGCGGTCCACGTGTGTGTCAGCTTTGTGGCCGCGATGGGCACTGGGCCTCCAAGTGTCATAAGCGCTTCCAGCGAAGCTTCCTTGGTCTTGGCAATGACGGCAAAGATACACGCAACAATGCCCGTCAGGTCGCCATGGCTGATCGTCCCGCGCCGCAGAAGCAACAAGGACACACTCAGTCCTACTCCATCGATCCACACTGGTACATGGACTCTGGGGCGACAGAGCATCTAACCAGCGAGACGGGGAAGCTTCACACTCGTGAACCCTATCATGGCTCCGACAAGATCCACACCACCAATGGAGCAGGTATGCACATCTCTCATATTGGTCAAGCATCTCTTCTCACTAGACATGCCAATAGGAGTCTTCAGCTTCACAATGTTCTTCGAGTTCCATCTGTGACCCGTAATCTTCTTTCAGTTCCTAAACTCACACGTGATAATAATGTGCTTTGTGAATTTCACCCTTTTGATCTTTTTATTAAGGATCGGGGCACGAGGGACATTCTTCTTAGTGGGCGGTTGTGCCAGGGCCTCTACCGTCTGGAGCATCCTGGTGTCGCTCGTGTTTTCAGTGGAGTTCGGGTCTCTCCGCCACAGTGGCATGCTCGTCTTGGTCACCCGGCCACACCTATTGTCCGTCATATTTTGCGTCGTCATGAGCTTCCTAGTTTGTCTAGTCATAAAGATGTAGCAGTGTGTGATGCTTGTCAGCAGGGGAAGAGTCATCAACTTCCTTTTTCGGAGTCCAGTCGTGAGGTGAAACATCCTTTAGAACTTGTGTTTTCAGATGTATGGGGTCCTGCTCAGACTTCTGTCAGTGGTCATAATTACTATATCAGTTTCGTTGATGCTTATAGTCGTTTTACCTGGCTTTACCTTATTAAACGCAAATCTGATGTGTTTGATATTTTTGTTCAGTTTCAAAAACATGTTGAACGTCTTCTCAAGCACAAAATTGTTCATGTCCAGTCAGACTGGGGGGCGAGTATCGCAACCTCAGCTCTTTCTTTCAGTCGCTTGGGATAGCTCATCGTTTAGCATGTCCACATACACATCAGCAGAATGGTTCAGTCGAACGTAAGCATCGTCATATTGTTGAAGCTGGTCTTACTCTTTTGGCCCATGCATCTGTTCCGTTTCGGTTTTGGAGTGATGCTTTCACCACTGCATGCTTTCTCATCAACCGTACTCCTACTCGTGTTTTAAACATGAAGACTCCCATTGAGGTTCTCCTTAATGAACAACCTGATTATACCTTTCTCAAGGTATTTGGGTGTGCTTGCTGGCCGCATCTTCGTCCATATAACAAGCGCAAGCTTGAGTTTCGTTCTAAGAAGTGTGTTTTTCTTGGCTATAGCTCTCTTCATAAAGGTTACAAATGTCTTCATGTTCCCACTAATCGTGTCTATATATCTCGGGACGTCGTGTTTGATGAGCATGTTTTTCCCTTTGCCAACCTTCCTGTGTCCACTGTCGAACCATCATCCCTGCATTCATCCTCTGTTGCTTCTGACCAATTTGATGATGTTGCATACTCTCCTTTGCTGTTACCTAACCATGGTGCAGGAACCGGACGTGGAGCTCGTTTGGAGCTGTTGGAGGATTCACCATCATCATCGTCGTCTTCTGGTGGGCACGTCGATCGCCCTATGTTGCATGGCATCGATTCGCGTGCCCATGCATGGTCACCCGACGAGCCCGTCGCGCCGAGCATCTCCACTGCTCGGTCCGTTTCGCCAGCGGCCGCCGAGTCGCCCGCGGCTCGGCCCGTCACGCCGTCTTCGCCTGCGGCTCGGCCCGTCACGCCGTCTTCGCCCGCGGCTCGGGTCCTCACGTCGCCTTCATCAGCGGATCGGCCCGCGACATCGGCCGCGCCACGGCCCACTATGCCGAGCTCGCCATCGGCCCGGTCTGTGATGCCGGAGTCGCCAGCTGCTTCGTCTGCTCTGCCGGTTTCGCCGGTGGGTCGGCCTTCTTCGCCAACCGAGTCCGAGGCTACCGTGACTGGCTCCTCGTCACCGGCTGACTCGTCAACGTCGCCGTCCTCCAGCCCGTTGCAGGCTGCTCCGTCGACCTCGGTGGTTCCTGTGTCCCGACCACATACACGCAGTCGCAGTGGCATTTTCAAACCTAAGGAACGTAAGGATGGTACGGTTGCTTGGTTGGCTGCTTGTTTGGCTGCTGCTGTTGCGGATCCATCTTCTGAGCCTCGCTCATATCAGGCTGCCCTGCGCATTCCACATTGGCGAGAGGCTATGGAGCAGGAGTTTCATGCTCTTCTTTGTAACAAGACATGGACTCTCGTTCCTCCACCACCACGGGTAAATATTATTGACCCAAAATGGGTATTCAAAGTGAAGAAGCATTCGGATGGATCTATTGAGCGTTACAAAGCGCGACTTGTTGCTCGCGGTTTTCGGCAGCGTCATGGTCTTGACTATGAGGACACCTTCAGTCCTGTCGTCAAGCCTACCACTATTCGGCTTCTTCTCTCCATTGCTGTTTCTCGTGGTTGGTCACTTCGTCAACTTGATGTGCAGAATGCTTTTCTACATGGATTTTTGGAGGAAGAGGTTTATATGAAACAGCCGCCTGGTTTCTCTGATCCTGATCGTCCTGACTATATCTGTCGTCTTTCCAAAGCACTATATGGTTTGAAGCAAGCTCCTCGTGCCTGGCATGCCCGCCTTGCCTCTGCCCTTCGTGCTCATGGGTTTGTGCCGTCTACTGCTGACACTTCGTTATTTCTTCTACAGAAGCCAGAAGTCACTATGTATCTTTTGGTATATGTCGATGATATTATCCTTGTCAGCTCTTCTCAGTATGCTGCTGATGCTCTTGTCTGCTCTCTTGGTGCTGATTTTGCGGTCAAAGATCTTGGGAAGCTTCACTACTTTCTTGGAGTTGAGGTCACTTCTCGTGCTACCGGTCTTGTCCTTACGCAGAAGAAGTACTCCTTGGAGTTGTTACAGAGAGCTGGCATGCTGAAGTGCAAACCGACCACCACACCCATGTCGTCTACCGACAAGATAACAGCTGTTGATGGTGAGCTTTTGTCTCCTGCGGATGCCACAGAGTACAGGAGCATTGTTGGTGGACTTCAGTACTTGACGATCACGAGACCAGATATCTCTTATGCTGTTAACAGGGTTTGTCAGTATCTTCAGGCTCCCAGAGATACTCATTGGGCTGCTGTTAAACGCATTCTTCGTTATGTTCAGTTCACCCTGACATTTGGTATGCATATTCGGCCGACTTCCTCTCGGGTCCTTTCGGCCTTCTCTGATGCAGATTGGGCTGGTAGCCCAGATGACAGGCGATCCACGGGGGGTTATGCAGTATTCTTTGGCTCTAATTTGATCGCCTGGAGTGCTCGGAAACAGGCTACTGTGTCACGTAGCAGTACTGAAGCTGAGTACAAGGCTGTGGCTAATGCTACTGCAGAGATTATTTGGGTGCAGTCTTTGCTTCAGGAGTTGGGTTTGTCTCAACCACAGCCTCCTATTCTTTGGTGTGATAACATCGGTGCTACATACCTTTCTGCAAATCCAGTATTTCATGCCCGAATGAAACACATTGAAGTTGACTATCACTTTGTACGGGAATGTGTATCACAGAAGCAACTCCAGATCAAGTTTATCTCATCTAAGGATCAACTTGCAGACATCTTCACTAAGCCTTTACCGCTGCCACAGTTTGAGGCTTGTAGGCGCAATCTTACCCTTCTCAGTTCTTTAGAAAGTGGCTAAGATTGAGGGAGGGTGTTAGACTATGTATAGCTTCTGTACCTATGTACGTATATGGTACATATTGTAACACAACCATTCTATATAATGAGATAAGCCACCCCTAGAGGGTTGTGCTGGTTCCCCAAAACTTATTGTCTTACACACAGGGAGGGAATGAATGGCGCTAGGGTTCACCGGGGGGCGCGGGGTAGGTCTTGCAGGCAGGGTGGGGGTGCGGATGGCCGACGTGTGTGCATCGCCGGCAATGGCGCCGGCGGATGAGCGCCACGCTCATCCCTGCTCCTGTAGCTGGAGATGAGGGGGGCAAGTGTGGTGTGGGCTGGGCCTGGTGGGGTGATTTTTCCCCCGGTGGGATAGGCCCAGGGGGGATACGGGGAGGGGTTTCTTTTCTCCCAACCTTTTCGTTTTGTTTTGCCTTTACTTTTTAGTTATTCTTTTCTTAATTGTTTTATTTTAGTTACCTTTTGAATTTAGTTTTATAAACTTACCACTAGTACCTAAATTTTCATTTATAAATATACTACTGCTTCAATAATTATGGCACCCAATTAAAATAGTTTAATATTTTATAAATTATAAAAGGCAATTAATTAATTGTTTTTGTTGCTGCTCTACTTATTTTAGAGCATCTAAATATTTTATAAAAGTGTGTTTTCTTCACCAATATTTATTATGGATTATGGGACACTCATAGAACATTTTAGTTTTAACGTTTGAAAACTTTTACCATATGACTTGGTTTTTGATCTTGAATTCGAACCGTTTTCGAACTAACGTGAGATTAGCAACAGTAATCGAGGTGACGTGGCATCATTAGAAGAGGTTTACTGTAGCTTAAATACCCGGGCGTCACAATTCTCCTCCACTACAAGAAATCTCGTCCCAAGATTTAAGAGGTACAGTAAGGGGGAAAGATCTGGTTACGAAATTCTAAAGAATCTTATCGGTCTTGGTTGCTATTCTCAACGAGGTCGATCCATTACATTGACATCTTCATTTGTCTGCTTCATGTCACCATTATGAAGTCATCATCTTTTCTTCGGAATTTCACCGTACTTACAAAAGAATAAAGGGTGGGCATTCCAGGAGAACAAACCTTTGCAAGGTCGACTATCCGGTCGATAACATCGGGGGAAGGTGTCGGAAAGTAACTCTCGAATTGAACTTAAGAAGATATCAAGAGCAAGTAAGAAGGTACCATGAAAGGTTTCAAGCGGGCAGGCAATCGTTCGATGCCTGAAACAGGGCCTGAAAAGGGGTTCAGAGCAACAAGAATAAGTATTGCGTCTGATACCAGAATAGGTCATTAGGAAGGTGGCTCGTGAATTACATATGAGGTCACGCGCGAGGAACAACCTTAAGAACAGGGGGTGTACAGGAGAGTCGGGTTTCGATCCTGTGGAACTGTGGGTTATGGGCCCACCATGTGGGTTAAAAGTAAAAAGGGCGGTGATATTTTGCACAGTCATGATAACAAGGCATATCAGAGGATAGCCTGTCAGTTATGTCGGCAACAATGTCGGTACCAAGGGCGAGGGACGAAGAGAACCATTTTCCTGCTCATTGGACGAGGCGGACCAGTAGGCAAAGTTCTCGTCCATCGGTGGTTACCGGAATGTCATCAACAATAGTAACAAGGTATTGCTGACAGAATTGTACAATGAGGTGTTTACATAAGCATGTGAATATTACTGCTTAGATCATACAGATCACAAGAAAAGTTAAACCAAACATAGGAAAGGAAAATATGATTATCATATTAATCAGAACAATGGAAAATGTGTTAAAACACATATTCCAGGGGTATATCCTTCCCAAGGACAAGCAGAGCATGATATCCAAGATCAGATAGAAGGTAGAAAACCATTTAGGTAAGGGGAGAGGAATTTCGTGACGTTACCCATACAACAGTGTTTGGATAATTGAGAAGAAACATTTAGCATTGGGCTTCAAATGTTCATTGAAAATTGGAGTACCACAGACATGCATCGAGATAGCATTGACATGGTCTTCAAGCAAAGGTCGGACTTTGATATACAAAGGATTCATCAGGAACAACTTATAGAATAAGTCTTACAATTTCCTCAGGGAAGAATGGTTAACCTTGCTAAAAATGGAAACTATAACAATAGGTCCTCCGACTAGTTGAGCTAGGCATGACATCACCTTACCGGTATATAAGGACCAATGTTATAACTCTTGTAAATATGTCCCAACCATTATATTTGACCGAGATTCAGATCTCATCAGTGTCGGGATACCTCAGGCTCAGGAGATCTGAGAAGAAAAGGTGCAAAACAAATTGACGAGACGACATTGTAAGATTCTCGGGAAATGTACTATGAAAGACAGTTCTGAAACAAGAGTTCATCATTAAATCAAGGAGAGGGTGGGGAGGTGGCTGATGGACTCAGCGCCAACTCATTGAGATTTCCAAAAAGATGGATTTCCACAATTACATGAACAAGGACATAACATTAGTCGGATCAAATGATATAAGGATGTATGCTCGAGGAAAACATACACAATTAACCATTGGTTGAAAAGTGCACCCAAAATATGGTCATAGGTAGCATGATCAATGTTAGAAAGGAGATTCAACAACCAATAGTCTAAGAATGAAATGTCGACCATTAACTTGTAAGCAATAGGGTGCTAGAGACACGAACAAGTTTGTGTTGAACGGAAGGCAATAAAGTGGTCGATGATAACACAAATCAACGAGGGCAAGGAAGGTACTTATCATCATGAATTCAATTGATATCTTGGAAGGGGTCAAAATGTTGATGATGATCATGACACATTTGTCGAGAGGTTTCAAGAAGATGTAACCGATCGGCGATGACTTCAAGTCAACGGAATGATGAAGCGAGAAGTTATTGAAACCATAGGTACGACACAAACTTGAAATCAAGCTTGTCATTCAAGGACAATTGTTATGACGAGGAAGATCGATGTAAGATTAGCTCATTGTCGAAAGCTGTGCTCTGGGAATAAGGACCGGGTGGCACAGTTTAAACTTTAGCACAAGGTGATGGTCTATCAGGCTAGGATTGACATGCTCGAGTACAAATTCGTGAGTAAAGGAGATTACTAAGAGTTGTTTAATCATGGTGCGGACCCGATTTAGTTATCGGTGTCCTCGAGTGACTAACAACTTGGAACTAGGAAACATTGGAATCGGTGAGGAATAATACTCGATGAAGGCTCATAATAAGCAACATGGTACAATGATAATTATCAAGATACCAGAGGGTAACACTCGGAGGTAGAGCAAAATAGAGGGTTGACAAGTGTATTGATCTACAAAAGACAAGTACTTTAACTTGTCCGAGAAAAGGAATCAAGGAATATCAACATGGCCGAAACCATAGTTGCAAGGGATCCAATTCAAAGACACCGGAAGAATTATCCAACTAATTAAAAGTTTTCAAGATGCTTCCATGATAAGTTCCACATCAGGTCCATGGGCATGAACACAAAGTTCAAGGTCGACTCCCGCTTCTCCAATGCATAACCTTTCATTCACTTCTCTTTTTCGAAGAAGTTGTGGTGTTGGATTATCTGGCAAAATACCAGACAAGCATGACTCGTGAAAACTTTCGAGTTCACACATATTAAGGAAGCATAGATTCAACCCGTCAGGGTATCATGGAAACATATACCACAAGCTTCAATAGTAAATACCACCAGCTCGAAAACAGAGCATGGTTCACAAAGCAGAGGATACAATTTACCAAAGGCATTATATACCGATAGAAAGGCTCACAAGGTTATTCAATATGAAGGACATTGTCGGATAAAATATGACAAAGGGTCTGGTGGTCCATAAGGGATCTGATGTGAGCATCGGTACTCCACCAGAGGAAGAAAGAATGCAACAAGGTCAGATTATAGAAACAACTGACTAACTCAAAGCTCAAATGCAAAAGAATTAAGATTTCCAAATCAAGGGATCAGAAGCATAGGCTCTGATCAAAAGATAAATGAGTTGAATAGTCACAGATCGAAAATCAATCAAGGTTTGAATTGCCGAGAACCAACTCATGTTCGGAGTGACGTGTGAGGCCGGAAGAACAAATTCTAAGGTCTGATTGAGGATTGCGAGCATTCGCAACGTATTAAATCAACGGACTCAAATGATGATGACCAAGGATGCCAATAAGATTACCACACTTATGTGATTAAGCATAATGAAAGCAAGCAAGAAATTCCAGAGCAATAGGTTGCTGAGATCGGAAGATCGAATGGTATTTCGAACACTTCTGTGAAACACATGAACAACTGGGGACGAGTGGATACTCGGTAAGTGTGAGAAAGTATCCGTAGGGGTATTTCTGCGGCAAGGAACTACAAGACAGTGGTACAAGGGATTCTTAAAAGTCGGAGAGCAATTCGATGCATCTTGTAACAACAAGAGAAACTCGGAGTAATGGTATAAACAACAAGTGTATGTCGTTACCCATATGGATATATCGGTAGTAGGGAATTGCAAATGCAAAGGGCACAAGGGTCTCGGGAATGGTCGAAGAGTATCTTCAAAATCTTCTGGTGCAGTAGACGATCATCTGGAATGAGGGGCTCTCCGGGAAAAAGTATTATCAAGAACCTAAAGTTAGATTTAGTAAAACCATTTTAACCTGAATAGGAGAGAGATCAGAGTCCCAGAGTATAGACGAGGAATAAAAGATCCTAATACCACCCAATGGCGACGTGGGCCCGTAAGCCACACAGCCATGTTAGTAAAACAGTTTTCACTGACTAGACTCAACTTCGGCCAAGGAGTATGGAAGGGGGATTCCAACAGGCAGTCGGCTCTGATACCAACTTGTGACGCCCCCGATTCAATCGTACACTAATCATGCACACAAATGTGAACGATCAAGATCAGGGACTCACGGGAAGATATCACAACATAGCTCTAAAACATAAATAAGTCATACAAGCATGATAATACAAGCCAGGGGCCTCGAGGGCTCGAATACAAGAGCTCGATCATAGATGAGTCAGCGGAGGCAACAATATCTGAGTACAGACATAAGTTAAACAAGTTTGCCTTAAGAAGGCTAGCACAAACTGGGATACAGATCGAAAGAGGCGCATGCCTCCTGCCTGGGATCCTCCTAAACTACTCCTGGTCGTTGTCAGCGGGCTGCATGTAGTAGTAGGCACCTCCCGAGTAATAGTAGTCGTCGTCGACGGTGGCGTCTGGCTCCTGGGCTCCAACGTCTGGTTGCGGCAATTGGGTATAGAAAGGGGGAAAAGAGGGAGCAAAGCAACCGTGAGTACTCATCCAAAGTACTCGCAAGCAAGGAGCTACACTACATATGTATGCAATGGTATCAAATGGAATAAGGCTATCATATGTGGACTGAACTGCAGAATGCCAGAATAAGAGGGGGATAGCTAGTCCAATCAAAGACTACGCTTCTGGTAACCTCCATCTTGCAGTGGGAGAAGAGAGTAGATGGTAAGTTCACCAAGTAGCATCGTGTAGCATAATCCTAACCGATGATCCTCCCCTTGCCGCCCTGTGAGAGAGCGATCACCGGTTGTATCTGGCACTTGGAAGGGTGTGTTTTATTAAGTATCCGGTTCTAGTTGTCATAAGGTCAAGGTACAACTCCAAGTCGTCCTGTTACCAAAGATCACGGCTATTTGAATAGATTAACTTCCCTGCAGGGGTGCACCACATTTCCCAACACGCTCGATCCCCTTTGTCCGGACACACTTTTCTGGGTCATGCCCAGCCTCAGAAGATCAACACGTTGCAGCCCTACCTAGGCACAACAGAGAGGTCAGCACGTCGGTCTAAATCCTATGGCGTAGGGGTCTGGGCCCATCGCCCATTGCACACCTGCATGTTGCGTATGCGGCCAGTGAGCAGACCTAGCCTCCCTTATACAAGAGCAGGCGTTCCAGTCCAACCCGGCGCGCGCCGCTCAGTCACTGACGTCACGAAGGCTTCGGCTGATACCACGACGTGGAGTGCCCATAATTGTCCCCATGTAGATGGTTAGTGCGTATAGGCCAGTAGCCAGACTCAGATCAAATACCAAGATCTCGTTAAACGTGTTATCTTGAAATAACCACGAACGCCGACCAGGGCCAGGCCCACCTCTCTTCTAGGTGGTCTCAACCTGCCCTGTCGCTTCGCCACAAAGATCCACACATAGGGCCGCCGGGAAAGTATGTCCTTCCCGCCCCCAATTCGTGAATCAACCACGTTACTCCTCGAGCCTACCCGACTTTAGTCATCACATGTATCATGTATAAAGTATATAGTATATACCCATGATCACCTCCCGAGTGATCACGGCCCGATAGTATAGCATGGAAGACGCACAAGAATGTAGGGCCACTGATGATAAACTAGCATCCTATACTAAGCATTAGGATTGCAGGTAAAGGTAACAACAGTAGTAGCAAGGACAGGCTATGCATCAGGATAGGATTAACGGAAAGCAGTAACATGCCACACTACTCTAATGCAAGAAGTAGAGAGAAGAGTAGGCGATATATGGTGATCAAAGGGGGGGCTTGCCTAGAAGCTTTGTTGTACATGAAGAAGGGTCGTCGGTGACTTAGTCGTACTCAGTGTCATCAGCAACGGTCCCGGGGTCTACCGGAGAAGAAGAGGGGGAAGAAACAGCAAATAAGGAGCAAACAAAGCATCACAAAACATAACGAGGTAATACACGGTGTTAGGTATGCCCTAACGCGGTATTAGGTGATACCGACAAATGGGGAAAACATCTGGGAAAGTATTCCCGGTGTTTCGCGTTTTCGGACAGATGAACCGGAGGGGGAAAGTTGTGTGTTTGTGATGCTAGGGATGTGTGGCGGACGAACGGGTTGCGTATCCAGATTCGTCTCGTCGTTCTGAGCAACTTTAATATACAAAGTTTTTCCATCCGAGTTATGGTTTATTTTATATTAATCTTTAAAGTTTTACATCATTTTCTGAAATATTATTAATCTGAATTTAATAGAAAAAATGTTATATGTACACAAAAGTGTACCCAGCCAGGCCACTCAGGGACTGACTGGTGGGCCACTATTGACTGGGTCAACAGCCCAGTCAGCAAAGGCAGACTGGTTCGGCCTTATCCACTCAAACAGGGAGCATGGGTCCCACGTGTCATGGACACAATATTAACTATTCATTTAAACTAATCTAATTTAGGTTAATAAGATGAGGGGCCCATTGGCAGTGTCTGTTTAGGGCATATTCTTTTTTTATTGGCTAATTAGGCAAGGTGGGCCCCTAAGTCAGCGGTCAACCGATGTCGGAGTAATGGGTCACGGGTAGGCCAACCCGAGCCCCATAACCTTTCATGATATCGGGGTAGGTTGCGCCCCTCAAGACCCCAGGGCGAAGAGCCGCCTCCTGGGGAGTCTACGGCGAGGTGGCCGACTGCCCGCTCACGGCCGAGTCCCAGGGACGACTTCCCGAGAAGCCGGCTTCGGGAAGTCGGCCGGTGACTCCAACAAACCATGACCTCATCAAGGGGACGGGGCAGGGGCGTGGCTACAGTGAAGTCCACTCCCCGCCCCTTACCAAGGACAGGCATGGCTACAGCACACCGTACATGGGAAGATCTCCCTGCGGCGTGGCACTGTTGCCCGGCCGGCCCTGACATCAGCACCACTGTACCAAGTCCTGCACCCACGACGGCTTTTCTGTATGGCCTGGAGGCAGCGGGGCCCACCAGTCAGCGAGACCTCGGGAGACGGCGGGAGAACCGCCAGTCGGCCCCATAGGGAGTCGGCCCGGGGGAGTCGGCCGAGCCCTCCCCCGGGGCCCACGCGCCATTAATCAAGAAGAGATGGGGAGTGGCCACAGTGATCGCCCGCCAGGCGGCGGGGCTGTTGCCACGACCCCATGACCAAGCTTGCATCATCACGAGCACGGCTACAGTAATCAGCAGCCGGCAAGACCCGCCCGCGGCGGACGTGGCATGTCGGCTACGTACCAAACCAGTCGGCAGGCCCCAGCAGCCGGTGGAGAAGTCGGAGGTCGGAGGCACCGATGGCTGGGCCCGCGCCCAGTCGCATTACCATTGTACCCCTGGGGGGTAGGCCTATATAAACCCCCCAGGGCACCCATGCAAAGGGTTGGATCCCGGTAGCTCTAGACCACACCAGATAGAAGGAGAGAACTAGCCTTGCCCTCTCCTACCACCCGAAACAGCTCGAGGAGCAACCTTGTAAACACTTGGCCATAGTGATCATGCGGAGACCACACAGAGCAGCAGTAGGGGTGTTATCTCCCTGGAGAGCCCTGAAGCTGGGTAAGATCCGCCGGCGTGCATGTCTTCGCCTCATCCCGTTTCCAGGCACCGGCGACGTTCTACTCGCCCCCACCATGATAAGCCATCCGTTGGCATATGTCGCACCAAACCCCCGACATTTGGCGCCCACCGTGGGGCCTGGTGCAACGCCGTACGGAGATCTGTTCTGGACGGGAACCCTTTTCCTCCATGGTGAGTGCAGTCAGCCAGGCACGCCGGATGAAGTTTGCATCGACGCGCTGCGCGGCGTTGAGATCGCCTGCGCAGCCAGCTCCTTCGCCGAACTTGTCGGTGGGGTCCGCCTCTCCGACGAACCTGCATCGGACGCAGGCGCGGGCGGCCCCGAGAACCTCCTCGCGGGCCTCCTCGATCAACTCCATGTTTCCGGCGAGCCTGCCGTAGACTTGGAGTCCGTAGGCTCCACCGAGCCGATGCTAGTCGACTCCGACACCGCGTCGATCGACGCGTTTCCCACCAACGTGGTGGTCTACGACGAGCCTCTCCCCCACGTGGAGAGCGACGGAAGCACCGTCACCGAGGTGCTAGTCATCAGTCATGATGAGTTCCCTGGCGGAGGAGCGCCCGACCCACTCGGCACGGTGCTACAAGACCTAACTGCGCCCATTCCGAAAGACGCTGACACAGAGACGTTAGAAGCGTGCTGCCTTCAGCTCGTTGAAGGCGCGAAGAAGCTGGCAAGCATGAGGCGCTTGTCAGAAGCTTACCAGCGGGAGATGGATCGCGCCATTGGCGGCTCGCCGGCCCCTGCACGGCCCAGCCGCCTTGGCGCGGTCCAGCAGCGCGGCGTAGCCATCGCCAGCCTGTTTGGGGCTAGCCGCCCCGTGTACGCCACGCCAGCGGAGAATATCCGAGCCGCCCAGGCAGCGGCGGACGAACTGGACAATTTCGAGGGCGAAGAACGCTGCCTCATGATGGAGCGAGTCCAGCGGCTCCTCGACACGGCCGCTGCACAGAACGAGGCCAGCTGCCGCACGGAGGCGCCGCAGCAGCCAAACGATGACCCGCACCGAGATCAAGGCGCGACATCTCGGACGCCGACTGGCGGCGCCCGAGGAAGAAAGGACAAGGAGCCGGCTGTCAGCCACAGTCAGACTCGCATTACCATAGAGCGCGACTGAGATGGCCGCCCAAGAGCAGTGGAACGACGGGACGACTGTCCGCCTCCCCCTCCCCGCAAGGAGAGGCAAGTCTCCCCGCCGCTTGTTGACCATCTGACTCTTGGTGACCGCCTTGGCCGCCGAGAGGGAGTTGGAGAGAATGACGCCCGCCACCGGATCGACCGACTTCACCGGTCCCTGGCGCTGGAAGAAGAAGACGAGCTGGGTCCGCCTTGTTTTGGGCCTCGCATTCGGGACGAGCCCTTTCCCAGAGGGTTCATGCTCTCAAAAGACACGCCCAAGTATACCGGCTCCGTGAAGCCGGAAGACTGGCTAGTCGACTACTCCACGGATGTCAGCATAGCAAACGGCAACAAGCGTGTCACCGTAAAGTATGCTCCGCTCATGCTCCAGGGCACGGCCCGGACATGGCTGAACATCCTAAAGCCCCGCAGCATCAACAGCTGGGTCGACTTCACCGAAGAGTTCGTCCGCAACTTCACCAGCACGTACAAGCGTCCTCCCGAGCCTTGTCAGCTCTCCTTGTGCGTGCAAGGTCCTGACGAGTCAACTCGCGACTACCTCACGCGTTGGGCCGAGCTCCGGAACTCCTGCGAGGGCGTGCACGAGGTGCAGGCCATCGAGTACTTCACATCCGGGTGCCGAGAAGGCACCCTCCTCAAGCACAAGCTCCTCTGCGACGAGCCAGAAACCCTTGATGAGCTGCTGATCATAGCGGACAAGTACGCCACGGCCGACTCCTCCATGAAGGCGAAAATTTAAATCAGCACAACTGGCAAAGTGGCTCCACAAGCTCCAAGAACTCCGGCGGCAGATGCCAGCCAGTGACAGCAGCAGGGCGACAACAAGCGCAAGGCCCCGCAGCTGGCTTCCGGCAGCCGGCAGGTCGCGACCGTTGAAGCCCAGCAGCCAGAAGAGCAGCCTCCGCCCAAGCGACAGAAAGGCGGCAAGCCAAACTGGTTGCCGGCCTTCTCCTATGAGCAGACCTTGGATGGACCTTGCAAGTTCCACAGCGGTGCGAAGCCCTCAAATCACACCACCCGGAAGTGCCACTGGCTCACCAGGATCGCCAAGGGAGACGGCCTCCTGCCACCCCCGCCTGCTGGGCAGCCGCCTCCGCCTCCGCCCCAGCAGCCGGCAGTCAGGCCAGTCGGCGCAGTACAAGACGAATACCCTGAAGAGCACGGAGCCTACATGGTGTTCACCAGTGTGGCTGATGATCAACACAAGAGGCGGCTGCAGCGACAAGAGGTGAATGCAGTAGCCTCAGAGACGCCAGAGTTCATGCACTGGTCTGAGAAGCCCATCAGCTGGAGCAGGGCCGACCACCCAGAAGTGATGCCGAGTTCGGGCACCTACGCCTTGGTCCTGGACGCCACCTTTGCTACGGACAAATGGGCCGCACGTTTCTCGCAAGTTCTGATAGACAGAGGCAGCAGCATCAATATCCTGTACAAGGACACCATGGAGAAGTTAGGAATCAAGCAAAGACAGCTTCAGAACAGTCGGACTGTGTTTCGCGGCATTGTACCTGGGCTTTCCTGCTCACCAATCGGCAAGATCCTGATGGACGTCCTCTTTGGGGACAAAGATCACTTCCGAAGAGAGTCTGTTTGGTTTGAGGTGGTGGACCTTGAGAGCCCGTACCATGCGCTACTTGGCCGACCCTCTTTGGCCAAGTTCATGGCGGTCCCCCACTATGCCTACCTCAAGATGAAGATGCCCAGTTCCAGGGGAATTCTGACTGTGGCTGGCAACTACCGGAAGTCATCCGCTTGCGTGGCCGAGAGCAGTCGGCTGGCCGAGTCCCTGGTGATCGCAGCCGAGAAGCGACTCCTTGAACGAGTTGTGGTGATGGCAGGCAGGCAGGCGGAGATATCATCCGACCCGAAGGAGTCGGAAGCCGAAGGTTCGTTCAAGCCGTCCAAAGAGACAAAGAAGATACCCTTGGATCCGGAGCACCCAGAGAGGTACGCTGTCATAGGTGCAAACCTCGACAGCAAATAGGAAGGCGAGCTCGTCGATTTCCTCCATGAGAATCGGGACATCTTTGCATGGTCTCCCAAAGACATGCCAGGTGTACCGACGGATTTCGCCGAGCACAAGTTACATGTCCGATCTGATGCGAAGCCGGTCAGGCAGCCCCTGCGCCGCTTATCAGAAGAGAAGAGAAGAGTCGTCGGAGAAGAGATAGCCCGACTCCTAGCAGCCGGCTTCATTATGGAAGTTTTCTTTCCGGAGTGGCTTGCCAATCCGGTCCTGGTACTAAAGAAGAACAAGCAGTGGAGAATGTGTATTGACTACACGAGCCTCAACAAGGCCTGCCCCAAGGACCCATTTGCTCTACCAAGAATTGACCAGGTGATAGACTCCACAGCCGAATGCGAGTTGTTGAGTTTCTTGGATGCATACTCAGGATACCACCAGATCAAGCTGAACCTGGCTGACAGATTGAAGACCGCCTTCATCACGCCGTTTGGAGCATTCTGCTACCTCACCATGACGTTCGGCTTGAGGAATGCCGGCGCCACCTTTCAGCGTTGCATGGATAAGTGCCTCCTCAAGCAGCTCGGCAGGAACACCCATGTCTACGTGGATGATGTGGTGGTGAAGACGGAAAAGCATGGAACACTGCTGGAAGACCTCAAGGAGACCTTTGAGAACCTGCGCCGGTTCCAGATCAAGCTCAACCCCGAGAAGTGCGTCTTCGGAGTACCAGCCGGCCATCTGCTAGGTTTCCTGGTCTCTGAACGCGGCATAGAATGCAACCCAGTAAAAATCAAGGCCATTGAGAGAATGGAGGTACCCAGCCGACTGCTGGACATGCAGAAGTTCACCGGCTGCTTAGCGTCCATCAGCCGATTCATCAGTCGGCTGGGCGAGAAAGCTCTCCCCTTATACCAACTCATGAAGAAGACCACTTTTTTCGAGTGGAACCATAAGGCGGACGAAGCTTTTCACCAATTGAAGAAGATGCTGACTACTCCACTCGTCCTGGCGGCTCCGACTCCCAAGGAGCCTATGCTCCTGTACATCGCCGCCACCAGCCGAGTAGTCAGCATAGTCATTGTAGTGGAGTGCAAGGAGGAAGGCAAGGCGCTGCCTGTCCAGAGACCGGTATATTACCTGAGCGAGGTACTGTCGACCTCCAAGCAGAACTACCCCCACTACCAGAAGATGTGCTATGGCGTACACTTTGCCGCCAAGAAATTGAAGCCTTACTTTCAAGAGCATCCAATCACGGTGGTCTGCATGGCCCCACTTGCCGAGATCATCGGTAGCCGAGATGCCTCTGGTCGGGTGGCCAAGTGGGCCATAGAGCTGTCTCCTTACACCATCTATTACCAGCCCCGCACCGCTATCAAGTCACAAGCACTGGCCAACTTCCTCGTCGACTGGGCCGAGACCCAGTACCTGCCTCCAGCGCCTGACTCCACCCATTGGCGGATGCACTTCGATGGCTCCAAGATGCGCACCGGCTTGGGAGCCGGCGTCGTCCTCACCTCTCCTAAAGGCGACAAGCTCAAATATGCACTGCAAATCCACTTTGCCGCCTCCAACAACGTTGCCGAGTACGAGGCGCTCATTCACGGGCTCCGGCTTGCCAAAGAACTTGGCATCCGCCGGATCTTGTGTTATGGCGACTCGGACTTAGTGGTCCAGCAGTCATCTGGCGACTGGGACGCGAAAGACGCAAACATGGCGAGCTACCGTTTCCTCGTGCAACAACTCAGCGGGTATTTCGAAGGGTGCGAGTTCCTCCACGTGCCAAGAAACGACAACGACCAAGCACATGCCTTGGCACGAATCGACTCTACCCGCCAAGCAATACCCTCTGGCGTCACCCTTCAATGCCTCCTCAAGCCGTCTGTCAAGCCTTCACCAGAATCAGACTCCATTTTTGTGCCGGCTCCTCCCGAAGACGGCGGATCCGACTCCAGAGCTCCGACAGTGGGAACTCGGACTTTGGCGGATGACTCCAAAGCCGCCACAATCGAGCCCGGCCCGGGGACTGCAGCAGCGGACTCGAAGATTCCAAAACTCGGCCCAAGGACCGCGTCAGTCGGCCTGGGGACTTCATCAACCCAGCAAGCGGCTGTTGACTCCAACCCACCGCCTCCCAACCCAACAGCCCTCGTCCAAGTCGCAGTTCTGGCAATCGAAGAAATAGAAGCACCCTCATGGGACCAGTCCATCCTCAAATTCCTGGTGAATAAAGAGCTACCAACTGACGAGATTTCAGCTCGGCAAGTACAACGCCGGGCGGCAGCCTATACCATAGTCAACAGAGAGCTCGTCAGGCGCAGCGTCACTGGTGTCTACCAGCGCTGCGTAGAGCCAGAGCAAGGCCAAGCGATTCTCAAAGACATCCACCAAGGCGAATGCGGCCACCATGCGGCTTCAAGAGCACTCGTCACCAAAGCCTTTCGGCACGGTTTCTTCTGGCCGACTGCCTTGGAAGAGGCCAAGGAGTTGGTCCAAAAATGCAAAGGGTGTCAGAAGTTCAGCTCCAAGCCGCACCAGCCGGCTTCTGCGCTCAAGACGATCCCCATCGCCTGGCCTTTCGCAGTTTGGGGTCTGGACATGGTGGGACCATTCAAGACAGCACGAGGTGGTCTAACTCACCTACGTGTCGCAGTGGACAAGTTCACCAAGTGGGTGGAAGTGAAGCCAATTAAGAAACTGAACGGTCCAACTGCCGTCACCTTCATCACCGATATAACAATTCGGTATGGCATACCACACAGCATCATCACCGACAACGGCACAAAATTTTGCCAAAGGCACCTTGGCCCGTTTCTGTGCAACATAGGGCATCCGACTGGACCTAGCGTCCGTCGCCCACCCACAGTCAAACGGCCAAGTGGAGCGAGCAAACGGCCTCATCCTGTCCGGCATCAAGCCTTAGTTGATCGAGCCTCTGGAGTGCTCGGCTGGCTGCTGGCTCGATGAGCTGCCAGCCGTCCTCTGGAGTCTGTGCACGACTCCAAACAAGTCAACCGGCTTCACGCCCTTCTTCCTCGTCTACGGTGCCGAAGCCGTCATCCCAACGGACATAGAGTTCGACTCCCCACGAGTCACCATGTACACCAAGGAGGAAGCAGAAGAAGCACGACAAGATGGCGTTGATCTGCTGGAAGAGGGCCGGCTGTTGGCACTCAGCCGGTCCAGCATCTACCAGCAGAGCCTGCGTCGATACCACAACAGGGAAGTCAGGCCAAGATCTTTCCAAGAAGGCAACCTTGTGCTCCAGCTGATCCAGCGAACAGCCGGCTAGCACAAGCTCTCGGCGCCTTGGGAAGGCCCTTTCATCATCAGCAAAGTACTGGGCAATGATTCCTACTACTTGATCGACACTCAGAAGCCCCAAGCATGCAAGAGGGACGACTCCGGCAAGGAGACAGAGCGGACATGGAATGCAAATCTCCTCCGAAGATTTTACAGTTGATGCAACTACTGAAGCAGATAAAACAAAAGACACAACGGCAGCTTAGGAGGCGGCAGACGGATTCGGGGGGTCGGAGGAGGCGCCAGCGTCAGGCGTCGGGGCGGTCGGCTGGCTAGTCTCGGCTTGATCGTCTCCGGCAGCAGTCGGGTCGGTCGCACGCGACTCGTTGCTGGAGGCGCGGTCGGGCTGAAGCTGGCCGTCTGCTCTGTCTTCTGGTGCCTCCGCCTCGCCCTCATCCTCCGCCTCGTCCTCCTCCTCGACGCTGGAGCCAATCACCTCCGCAGAGTCTTTGCCGAAGTCTGGGTTCATCCCAAACCACTCCGGCGGTACCTCCTCGCCGTCTTCAGACTGCTCGGGGACGAAGATGCTCGTGTCAGTGTACTCGGCGATCGCCGCAGCACGTTTGACGAGGGCGTTTTCCGCTGCCTCCAGCTCCGGCTGGGCCTTCAACCGAAGCGTGGCCAACCGGTCTAGATCCAGCCCCGGGTACCACGCCTTGACGAACTCCAAGGCCCGGCGCGCTCCAGCCCAGGCCGAAGAGCCCTTCCAGGCCTCGAGGTGACCAGCCGCGACCTCCAACCAGTTGGCCGTCAGGCTGGGGGTGCGCGGAGCCTGCATATCCGGCCAAAGGGCGGAAATTGCCTGGGCGCCGCCGCGCTGAAGCCGGCGCAGCATCCGGTGAGCCGGCCGGAGGCGAGCCTCGATACTCAAGATGTGCTCATCAAGAGTTCGGGGGGCATCGGCGGCGATCTCTGCGCCCTCCGCCCTCCGACTTGCACGGTCGGCCTCGATGGCTTGGATAGCGGCCTGCGACTGCCCAGGGAAGAAGTCTGCAAAAGACACAAAGAAGCAAAAAAGCAAGTCAAAAACCAGGAGTCGGCACGATCTAAGTCGGTAGCTCGAAGAAAGAAAACAAAGAGACTCACCATCAATGATGTCTTTGATCTCATGGAAGCCGGAGGACAGCTGCGCCTCCTTGTCAGACCAGGAGGAGCGCTCGCTCGCGAACTCGGCCAGGAGGGCGGTTTCCGTCTCCTCCGCCTGCCTCTGCGACTTCGCAAGCAGCTCCTTCTGCTCTGCCAACTGAGTGGTCAGCAGATCGTGCTCCGTGGCGAGCTTGCTGCACTCTTCCCCTTTGGCGAGCAGGACGGAGTTGGCTTCGCTCAGCTGCTGTTGAAGAGCAGCATTGGCCCCTGAAGGAAAGGAAGAAAAGACAACAGTCGTCAATAAAGTAGGTCGCCGGGGAGATCCGGCCCGACTGCTCAGCAGTCGGCCCCAATCTCGGGGACTACAGCCCGCGGGTGCGCTAGCGCGCCCCCGCAGAGAAGAGAAAAGGGAGAAGGACTTACTCCGGCTCTCCGCCAAGTCGGCGGTCCGCTTGCCCAACTCTTTAACATTACGGTTGAAGGCGGTGACGCGGAGGTTGTGGTAGTCCTGCGACAAGCATTTTTCAGACAAAGTTAGTGCCCAGAAGTTCATCAAATTGGAGTTCCGGGACGCCTGCTCAGCAGCCGGCCCGAAACTTGGGGACTACACCCAGTGGGCGCGCTAGCGCGCCCCCACAGAGAAGAACAAGAAAAACAAAGGCCCAAAGGAAAAACATACCCAGACGGCTACCCGCGACGCTAGGAATGCCTTGGTGCAACTCTGGAGGGCGTCGCCCTCAGCATGGAGCTTCGCCTGGATGTCCAAGAGCGCCCGGTTCAGCGGCCCTGTGCCACCTCCTCGCACCCACCCAATAGGTGTGGCACTCCTCACTTCAGCGTCTGGGGCCGCCGAGCTGGCGGTGCCAGCTTCCAGAGGGCGGGGTGCCGAAGTTGCCTTCTCCAGACGACGACGCGCTGCCAAGCCAACCTGGAGGAGTAGCCTCGCCACGGCCTCGTCTTCGGTCGGCGGCACCGGAGGGTCCGCTGGCTGCTCGCCTTGCGCGCCTTCAGACGGCGGCGGAGGCGGCGGCGGAACGTTCGCGCCCGGAGTAGAGGGGTCGCCACCTTCCCTCTCCTCAATGAGGTTCTCCCTGTCGGCTTCTCCAGTCTGCCCCGTGAACTCCGGAGGCGGCGGCACAGAGTTCATCGGGGTGACAAGCAAGGCCGACTAGCGGCGTGCGGCTTCCTCAGCCTGCTGCTTCGCCGCGGCGGCGACTTCGGCCTCCGCTAGTTTTTTCTTAGAGGAGGCCTCCGCCCTGTCGGCTTCCGCCTTCTCCAGGCAGAGGGCCTCTTCCTTGTTGCGCTTCTCCTGCGCATTCCGCTCCGTCGCCTCCCGAAGGTCAGCAGCAGGGTCAACCCGCCGAGTGGTGGCGGATGTCTCCGCTGACCCCATCACGGAGGCGGCGGCGACCCGCTCAAGAGAGAGGGGATCCCTGAAGAAAGAGGAGCGAGCAGAGACTCAGACAAAACACGAAGAAAGAATAAACTTTGAAGACAGAATACTTACGCAGAGACCAACGGCGGCTTCTTCACTTCCTTACTGAAGCGGATGGCCTTCGTGGCTGCCTCGTCCCGCCGGGTCGTCGCAGCCGAGCCCTTGGGCTTCTTCGGCCAGCTGCCGAACAAAGTCGGCGCAGCCCGGCGCTTCTTCCCGCCGCCTGGAGCACCCGACGCGGCAGAAGACCCCGCGCCCAGCTGGCTGGCTCCTGGCCGATGGCGAGGGGCGACTCCTCCCTTGGCGTCGTCTTCAGGCCAGTCGGCGAAGGTAGCCGAGGGCCTGAAGTCGCCTGTCGTCCCTCCTCCTCCCTCGGCGTCGTCTTCCAGAGCCGCCGCCCCCAGATCGGGATCGTCAATGTCGCTCTTCGCCCGGTCGGTGACGAACTCACAGGCCGACCCCGAGGTGCCAGCTGGTGGGTGAATAAGGGGATTCTAACCAAAGCCGACTCATCAGAACAAAACTCGGCAAGCAGAATACAATCCAAAGAAAGAAAA